>NC_056729.1:1222068529-1222346967 GCF_019279795.1 Protopterus annectens | reverse complement strand
ACTGCCCAGGATATGCCCATCCACCAGATCTCAAAGCTTCAGGGCACCTTCACCACAGTCTTAACTGCAAGTGGCAAGTACCCCTCTGGGGGAGACCTTCCACAGTTTTATTCTCTGAGGAAATTTTTTTTTCTGTGAATATATTTATGTTAGTAAATTTTTATGGACTTCATGCTTTGCAGTGGAATTTTATGATGCAAGTTTGTGGAAAAAATGTAAAAATCTGTTTTTCTCCTGTTTAAAAATGTGTATGTGTATATGTATGTATATATATATATATATATATATATATATATATCAAGGCATTGTGCTTTTGGTAGACTCTTTTTAACCTTATAATCCTTATTCATCTGTCATGAGATTTACAAACTCTCACAGGCTCCAATTCCCATCTTTCAGGTGTCTTTTTCAGATGGGCCTATGGAGCAGCTACTGGAAAAGAAAACTGCTAGGGAATCTTTGGGTGTCAGACTGGCTCCCTTCACTGCCTTAGCTGCTGATGGGTAACTGTTCTGGCCAGTAGTGTTTTTTTCTGACTAATACATTTCTGCTGGCCCTGCTGATGTAACCTCTTAAGAAACCACTAAGGACCAGGAGTTAGACAGTTCCAGTACTGTTTTTGAGATGTCCTCACCAGACAAGGGAGAAACACTCATATGTTGGGTCTTGTGGGTGAGGGTTTACTGCTAAGCCAAGCAAGGATACCTGATCCCCTGGATATTGGCTTGCCTTGAGTCTGTTTCTAGGGAGTCTCCCAGAAAGAAAATACAAGAAAAAATAAAAAGGTTGTCTTCTTTCTATTACCATGGACAGGTAAGACTTTCTGCCACTGTATTTTTTTGCATTTAATATTCAAATTCTGTTTCTTCATTCATGTCATCTCAGTAATTCAAAAAAAAGTACACTCTGTTGCAGAAGGCTGCAGATTCTATTCCCATGCCAGTATTGACACTACAGCAGCATAAGGAGACACTCCTGTGTGGGCCATTGTTCAGATGAGCTGTTAAACTAAATCCTCATTTGTCTGAATTAGTGGTAGCTCAGGTGGATGCCAAAGATCCCATGCACATATCAAAAAAGTAAGGAAGTTCCCCAATGTCCTGGCCAAATTTGTCCTTTTCAGTATGAATACCACCTCATGTCTCCTCTTAAAAAGAGGCCATTGAAGTAGTGGTATGAACCTGGTCAACAAAATATAGATAAGTAAAAATAAGAGGTGGTCAAACAAAGATCACTGTTGCAGTAGCCTCAGCTATATGTATCCTACCCCCACTGCAACAGACCAGCTTCCAAAAGCTAATGGCAGTTGTCAGGAGCTTGAGCAGAGCTCCGTAAAAAGACAGGAGCACGAAAAGCTTCAGAGCTGTCTTCCAACTGACAAGAGCTCTTATTCAGCAGATCTTGTGAAACTTTCGATCGGCTAGTGTTTTTTCAAAGTATTACAAATCCCTGTTGGGGAAAGACGACAGATAACTTTTATTCTATGAAGGAAACAATTTTTGTGAAAATGAATGTGCTTAGCTAGGAAACTTTATGCATTTCTAAAAGAGGAAAGGTTTTATTTTTCACCAAATTTTAACCTCTTAAGATAGAATTGGTGAACTTTACGACACCCATGCAGATGGACAATACAGTTACGACTACTGAATCCTACATGAGTGCATAGATCGTGCTATCCCAAACAGAACCAAGACGCTATCCTCCAAAAAAAGGAAGCCAATCTGGTGGTCCCCTGCCATAAACAAACTGTACAACAGAAGGTAGAAACTCTTGTAAAAGAGAGTAAAATCCCACAAGTGGAGGAGCTCCCTGGTCAGCCTCAGTAAGAAGCTGCAATCTCTGATAAAATCCTCCAAAGCTAGTTACGAAAACAAAATTGCCATTGATTCGAAAGACATCCACAAAGCATTCTATAGCTATGTCAAGAATCTGAATGGCAACACTCAGATCTGCTCTGAGTTATAGCACAATGGCACTAAATATACAGACCCAACTGATATTGCCAACATCCTGGCAGATAGGTTCAGTGCTAACTTTACCCCCCTCTCACCCCCTAAAGAGCTCATCTCTGTACTCGAAGAATGCAAAGTTCCTGTAATCACGGCTGCACAGGTAAAAAACACACTCTTCAAAGCCAAGAACACAGCATCCATGGGACCAGGCAACATCCCAGGCTGTGTTCTACACGAACTACAGAACGAACTGGCACCCCACCTAAGTACCATGTTCAATCATAGCCTCACCTCAGGCTTTGTGCCTGCTGAATGGCGCACAGCAACGGTTATCCCACTCCACAAGGGGGGAGCCACCACGGACCCTGGGAACTACCGCCCCATTAGCCTGACGAGCCTGGTCTGCAAGGCCTTGGAACGTATCATCATGGAACTTTTAAACAAAGATATTGGTAATCTCCAAACTCTGGATCCCACCCAGTTTAGGTTTGTAAAAGGCAGATCATGTCTCCTAAACCTGATAGACTTATTTGAAGCAGTCACCAAAGCAGTAGGCAAGGGTAGGTAAGGTGGTTCACACAGCCTATCTAGATCTTGCCAAGGCTTTTGACACCATCCCCCACTCTGGAATTCTAGATAAACTCACTAAACTAGGTATAAATCCCTGTGTCACAAGATGGGTTGCCAACTGGCTCACTGACAGAACCCACACTGTGAAAGTAGCAGACTCCAAATCCGACTTCAGACCAGTGACAAGTGGAGTTACCACACGGTTCAGTCCTGGGTCCTCTCCTGTTTGGTATCCACTTCTCTGAAGTACAGGCTAACACAGAAGGTCTTTGGCTAACGAAGTTTGCAGATGACTGCAAACTAGGAGCCATAATCGAAACCCCTAACAATGTGGACATCCTACAAAAGGGCCTCACTGAGACAGATGCTTGGTGTCAAAGCCATGGCCTCAAGCTCAATGCCAAAAAGTGCATTGCCATCCCCTTTGGTAAAAGCTCTGTACCCATGAACTACAACATAGGCGGTAGTATACTAAACACCGAAAGTGTGTTAAGAGACCTTGGGATACAGGTGGGCAGCAGTCTCTTCTTTGATAATCACATTTATTTATTTATTTTATTTTACATTTGTTGACCGGGATGGTCCGACTGGATACATGTCCATTTTCAGCGGAGGCCCAGGGAGAAAAGCTCCACATTAACAGTAGGAAAGTACATGTTCAAAGAATACAAATTTAATCTCCTTTGGTAGTTTAACAAAAGAGAAGATTCTATAAAGTATATAAAAATAGACTAGGCTAAGTATTAAGAGAAAAATAACAGACACAGACTACAACATGCTTTTTCTCTTTCTAGTCTGACCATGAAGGATAACTTATAACCAGAATTCAAAGGGGGAGGGGATAGGAGGGGTAGAAAGAGAGAGAGGTCATCTAGGTTTAAAAGGTTAGTCCTGAAAAAAAGAAGATGCTCACTAGCTAAGGGAGAGTTAATCCGGACTTGCACACTGGCAGAACCAATGAGACTTGAGGTGGTGATTTAATCTTTTTTTGAATAGGTTTAGTGAGGAAATGATGGTGAGACTGGGGGGGAGGGAGTTCCATTTTTTTCCAATGGCATTGGCAAACAGTGCGTCACCCCCTGCATTATTGGATTTGACTGTTTGAGCTAGTAGCTTATTTGAGGAGCGTAAACTATTGAGATTGTTGTAAGGTGTAATCAACTTTATCAGTGCAGGAGTTTTGTCAGGTTGTTTCAGAATTTTAAAAGCCAGAATTAGTTGGCTCTGCTGGAGAAGGTTTGGGAATTCAATCCAACCCAGGTTTTGTAGGTTAGTACAGTGATGGGTTCTATAAGGCATCCCTGTTGCAAATCTGGCAATATGATTATAACAAGATGATAGTTTATTAAGGTCAGATATATTAAGATTCGTAAGAATAGGGGAGGCATACAGGAGGGTAGAGAGAAGGTGACAGCGGGCAGTGGCCATTTTTGCACACGGAGTAAGAAAGGATTTTATGCGATAGTGTCCCGAGTTTCTTAACAGTTTTAATAGTCCGATTGATATGTATATTAAATCTAAGTTTATTATCAATGGTAACCCCTAATAGTTTAGTATTAGAGTCCGGGGAGATAATAGTTCCATTTTTGGAATGTATTGTAAAGGATGTGGGTATGGACTTTTGTGCAGGGTGGAAGGAAACCAATTTGGTTTTCTTTGGATTTAGAATCAGTTGACGTCCCGATAGCCAGGTCTCAACTGCAGTAAAACAGGATTGTGTTTTAGTTAAGAGGTTGGCAAGAGATGGATCAGAACAAACTAATGTCGAGTCATCTGCATATTGAATACAGGTGGCGTCTGGGATGGCTTTGTAGAGGTCATTTATAAAGACTGAGAAGAGAAGAGGTCCCAGTATAGAACCTTGGGGAACTCCTATGGTGTTGGGTAGGAGGCTAGATAGCTTATTCTGCCAGAGTACCGCTTGTTGCCTATCAGAGAGATAGGCATGAAACCAGGCCAGAGATTGGTTATCTAAGTGGAGATTTTTTAGGGTGTTATGAAGTAGTTGGTGGTTCACCATATCAAAGGCCACATCGCCACAGTAGTCAGGAAATCCTTCTACGTGGCACACCTCATCACAAAAGGTTTCTCATCCAGAAAAAAAGAGGTCATTGTTCCCCTCTACTCATCATTCATTAGACCCATTTTAGAGTACAATGCCCCTTTTGGTTTGTACCTCGCAAGACATCTCCAACAACTGGAAAGGCACAGAAATACCTCACAAAGAGGATTACCGGCCTAAACAGATGCCCTACGCTGACCATCTCAAAAAAACTCCAGCTTTACTCGGTCGCATATCGCCTACTCAGAGATAATCTCTGCCTAACATACAAAGCTATGTCAAACCCAGAGCTGTTGGACATGCTCCACTTAAAGAAATCCCAATCCGTCCAAGCTACACGCTCTAGGGACCTAAACCTTGTCACCACAATAAACAGAACATGCTGGAGGGATAGATTCCTGTCCCAGAGACTTCCCATTCTCCAGAATAAACTACCTATCTATATCAAACAAAGCTCCTCATTAGCACTCTTCAAGAAAAATCTTGATAATTGGATGGGAAATAGGAAATTCACCCCGGGGATCACCTCTGTGGCTCTGCTCGACAGTGGCACAGGAAAATAATTTTCTTGGGTGGCAAAAACCAGGGTACCTTTTTGGCTGGGCTTGTATAGGCCCCAGGGCCATAGCCTAGTACCTACCTATGAACCTATGATTGTAAACTTGAATGTGTTTGGGGCAGGATTCTGCATTTGTGGAGGACTGTGAGTGGTTTACTTACCTAGAAACCCTTCGCTGTCTACCTTAAAAGTTACTTGTATGTGAATAATCCAGAGCCCTTGTGTTTAATATATGAATAACCCAGAAACAGGCAGACATTTGCATGTTACCCCTACCCATAAAAAAACAAGGGTGCTAAACCATTGGTGAACTTGCAGTTTCCCATCCATTTTTTGTGTTGAACTGTAATAGACTAAGAGACTTACTTTGCTTTAGGTGGAGAGGAAGATGCTTCTAGAGGAAATGGTATTCTCTGTGATGCTTTCTACCCCTCTAGCATGTTGTATTTGTGTTGTATGAATTAAGATCTCTTGCGAGGGTGTTATGCCACTATTGGACTTGTGGATGTGCAGTGGATCTGAAAGGCTGGGGTTGGTTGAAGCTTAGTCAGAGAAGCACTGATCGCCTCTCGATAGACTGTAAGATACCAAGAAGTGAGAGAGGGAATTGAAATGGGCATGGTTATTTTTATGGTTTAGGACCTTGTTTTTTCTTGGTGAGAATGTGTTGTGGTGGGTTGTTCAAGTTTTGTTGAGTGTTGGACAGATACATACTGAAGGAGCCATATTGTACTCTGTGATCAACCTACTAAGTACTGAATACAATGGAATAATTGCATCTCTGGTCCCAGATGCCATACCCTTGTCCACCCACGAAACAGGTTGATGTCCTTCATGGACGCATCTGCAGTCATAACATATGGGTTGTCCTGCCTCAGGCAGCCTTTCGGTCGGCCGGATTCCAAAGTCTGGGTCTGGCCTCAGCTGATGTTGCACTTTCCCCGACGTCAGAGTGCCTGGGGTATAAAAGCATCAGCCGACGCCATTTTCCTCAGTCTTTCTTGCCGCGCGGTGCCCGAAGCAGAAGCTGTTCGCAAGTGCCAGTCGGTCAGATCCAGAGATTTCAGCTACCGAAGACTTCGAAAAAGCTAAGTACCGCGTTGGGGACTCTGTCTTGCCTCAGCCGATGTCAGACAAAGTAAATAATTGTTTAACTTGTGGGAAACAAATACCTCATAAGGATTTCCATTCTTACTGCCTTCCTTGCTTAGGCCCAGACCACGAAGTATCAGCTTGTTTAGCCTGTGCCGCCTCCAACCGACGGACTCTTAGACGTCAGTCGGAGTTTGCAGAGGAGTTTTTTAGAACCGCTTTTGCTTATAAAATGCCGTCGGAGACTCCGACTTCACATATGGTCAAAAAACGCAAGGAAAAGGACCGACACATGACCCGGTTTCGTCTGAAACCACAGCTAGGCCTACATGAAGTGTCTCGGTTTCGCTGAAACAGAGTCCACAGCTATTCCTACCGAAACCATACCTCCGACCACCGAGGCCAGAGAGGCCCGGCTGAGTCGGCTTCAGAACTCCTACGAAGCTAGTGTTCAGGATTTGTCCGACACCATACCTTTGGACATTTCTACCCCTGCACGTGGGGCAGCTAGGCCCCAGCTTCTATGTCTATTAAGGCCTTCTCCAGGGCTAAAGCTGCCAAACTTTCAAAAGCTTTGCCTGCCAAATCTACATCCCAGAGGCCTTCCTCTAGCTCTCAGATCCTTAGTCTTGCTGAGGACCTTATCTCCTTAATTAGGGGTTCCCAACCTCACCCAGACAGGGCCTCCCAACCTCCTCCAGACAAAAGGCCCAGGCCTGACCCCTCTGAACCTCACTCCTCAGATTACTCCACGGATGGATCTGATTTGTCAGACCACCAGGAAGGGGCCTACTCGCCTTATGAGGATTCAGATGCAGAAGAATCTATCCCTTCGGCCTCCCCCCCTGAAGAATTTTCCTTTGGGGAGACTTTACACTCCATGAGAGAACACTTTCAATGGCAGGGTCAGGATTTCTCTGATTCTAGAAAAAGATTAAGGACCTTTTTGCATTTGCCCCAGCATAGGCCCTTAGCTATACCTCCGGTTCTAACTGTAATTGATGATGTGTACAATGATGTCAATACTGCACCTGATTCGCTTCCTCCGGCCCCCGCCAAACCTGACAGATATTACAGGGTCCCGGATTCTCACTTCCACCTGTATAAAGCCCATGCTGCAGACCCAGAAACTATTTCTCAGGGAAGGGGTTGCAGCCGCTACTGCCAAAAGTCCCCTACCCTCTGAAAGAGAGTCTAGAGCATTAGAGAGATGGGGAAAAAGGTTTATACATCTGCTACTCTTTCTGCCAGGGCATTAAACTGTCAATTCCATATGATACAGTACCAAGAATTTTTGTTAGATCAGCTAAATAAGAAACTTTCTTCACCTGAACCATTAGACCATAAATCCCTTCAGGATTTGGTACACAACTCACAACAGGTCAGTAATCATTTCTTAAAATGTGGCTATGATGCACTGGAGGCTTCATTTAGATCAGCTATGACTGGGCAGTAATTCGTAGGCATGCCTGGCTAAAGGAGCAATCTTTGCCAGACCATGTCAAGGCTAAACTCCTCGATGCTCCAATGGAGAAACAACATTTATTTGGCTCCCCAGCACAGGAGATTCTAAAGAAGGTTGAAGAAAAAGCAAAATCTGTGCAAACAGTTAAAGATTTCCTGCAAGTTCAACCTCCAAGGTTCAGCAGAAACTGGCCTACAAAGAATTGGTCCTTTCCAGACTCCTCCAGAGCACAGAGAGGCAGAAACAGGCGCCCTAGAGGCAGAGGTCAATCCAAGGGCCCCTACAGAGGCCGTCAGTGGCAGCCTGCCAACCAGAGGAGTAGTGCAACAGCTACAACTACTTCCACTATTACAGGACAGACCCAATGACTTGACTCTGATTCTGCCTACCAAGGATCAACTGGAAGCACCCTTGGGTGGAAAGCTGGCTTTATTCTCGAAAAACTGGCATTGCATTACAAAGGATACATGGACATTGCAAATAATAGACAAAGGATACAGGTTTCACTTCCATACTTTGCCAAAAAGAGGCGGAATGCCAAACCTTCCACCAAACCAGAAGGCAGAGGCTTTAAGGCAAATCAGCAAGTTACTTCAGATGAAAGCTATAGAAAGGGTACCATCTACAGAACAAGGCCAAGGATTTTACTCCAGACTATTCCTTGTGCCAAGAAAAGAAAACCAATGGAGGCCTGTACTCGACCTGTCCGCACTGAACACTTATCTCATTGTGCCAAAATTCAAAATGCTGACCCTACAGCAACTTCTTCCCATGTTGGGCAAGGAGTCTTGGCTGGTGACTCTAGATCTCAAGGAGGCATACCTGCACGTCCCTATCCGACCAGATTGCAGAAGACACCTCAGATTTCTTGCAGGATCAGAGCATTATCAATTCTCAGCATTGCCCTTTGGCTTATCTACTGCACCCAGAGTATTCACGAAATGCCTGGTATCAGTAATTGCACACTGCAGACTTCAGGGAATTCAAATTTATCCATACCTGGACGACTGCCTAATACAAGCGGACAACAAGAAAAAATTGTTAAAGGACTTGACCTATGCCATACACCTGCTACAAACCTTGGGATACACAGTCAACATCCAAAAGTCAAGACTAGTACCATCCCAAAGGATAACCTTCTTGGGTGCGGATCTGGACACAATCACTCAGATGGCTTTTCTCACAGAAGAAAAACAAAAACATCTTCCAGATTACTTCATGACTCTGACAAGACAAACTCAGCTTACTGCAAGGAAAGTCCTGCAGGCCCTGGGTTACATGGCATCCTGCATAATTTTAATTCCACATGCCAGGTTGCATATGAGGAAATTACAATGGTACCTCAGGAATGTATGGTCTCAACACAGTCACAGTCTAGAAACCATGATACAAATCATTCCATGCCTTCAAAAGGAATTCCTATGTTGGGCTCAGGCCTGCCAGTCCAACAGCAGAGGGTTGCCTTTCAACAAACCAAAAACAAGGCAGACCATCACCACGGACGCCTCAGACCGAGGATGGGGAGCACACATGGAGGACAAACGTATCCAAGGCCTATGGCCTCAAGAGCAGCTAAGCATGCACATAAACCAAAAGGAAATACTGGCAGTAAGGCATGCAATCGAGGCATTCAGACCCTTCCTCCAGCAAGGGCATCTGTTAATACGGACAGACAACACCACGGTCATGTGGTACATAAACAAACAGGGAGGCACACATTCCTACCCTCTATGCCGGATGGCTATGAATCTGTGGAACCTATGCCTGAATCTCAATATCCAGCTGCAGGCCAAATTCGTAACAGGAAAAGAGAATACACTAGCAGACAGCTTAAGCAGAACTACCATGGATGCACACGAATGGATGCTGCATCCAGACATCTTCAAACTCATAACAAAGAAATGGGGAATCCCGGAGATAGATCTGTTCGCCACCCCACTCAACCACCAACTGAAGAAATTCTGCTCAAGGACATACCACCCACAAGCCTGGAGGGTGGACTCTCTCTCTTTCAGCTGGAATGCCCTAACAGTATATGACTTCCCACCTCTCCCATTGATGTACAAGGTTCTACTGAAGATCAGGGAGGAACAGACAAAAGTCATACTAATAGCTCCGGACTGGCCAAGACAACATTGGTACCCGCTATTGAGAAGCATGTTCTCAGGCAAACTCATGGCCTCTTCCCCTATGGCCTCTTCTTCTAACGCAGAACAATTTCAAGACTCTGCATCCCAACTTGAAAACATTGCAGCTAACTGCCTGGAAGATTCCTTAAAGCCCAACCAAACCGTTTTATCTCCGAGGGTGAAGGACATTATCCTGGAGGCTCGCAGACCTTCCACAAGAAAGACATACTCAGCTAAATGGAAGAGATTTCTCATTTGGAGCGCATCAAACGGCACAGATGTCACAGTGGCAAACCTTGCACACATCCTAGAATACTTAGCAGAATTGTTCCACAATGGCCTGTCTTATTCATCCATTAAAATTCATGCTTCAGCAATTTCAGCAGAATACAATATGGATCCACCTATCTTCTCTCACCCTCTTCTCAGACAATTTTTGAGAGGGATCAAAAATGTTAAACCTCCAAGAAGACCCCCCCTACCTGCATGGGATCTCAATTTTGTGCTGGAAAAACTGACACTACCTCCTTTTGAACCAGCAGCATCAGCAGACCTCCAGTTTTTATCTTGGGAAAACTGCATTACTTCTGGCAATCACTTCAGCAAGAAGAGTATCTGAGTTACAGGCATTAATGGCAGTGCAGCCTTTTCTTATTTTTCACCAGGATAGAGTGTCACTGAGAACCAATCCTACTTTCATGCCAAAGGTGGTATCTAGGGTATCCTTGAACCAAGCTATTCACTTGCCTACATTCTTCCCTAACCCACAGAACAAAGGGGAAAAACTTTTGCACACCTTGGATATACACAGACAGCTACGCTACTATTTGGACAGAACTAAAACTAATAGAAAAACTGACCAACTTTTTGTAGCATATGCAACTGGGGTGCAAGGAAGAGCAATTTCCAAACAGACAATTTCAAAATGGATAGGAAATTGCATTCGTTTTTGCAACTCCTTTCATGGAAAGACAGTTCCTGAAAATATCAGGCCTCACTCCACAAGGGCCACAGCCACCACTACAGCTTTCCTACGAGGGGTGGCTACCAAGGACATTTTAGAAGCTGCTACTTGGAGCTCCGTGCATACATTTGCCAAGCATTACAATCTACCTTTATACTCCAGATAACGAGCAGGCTTTGCAACTGCAGTACTGCAGGGGATCTTAACTACACCATAATTCTCTTAGGACCTCCTCCCCCAGATTGACTATGGTATTCTACCCATATGTTATGACTGCAGATGCATCCTTGAAGGACATAGTACAGTTTTGTACCTACCATAAATGTAGATGTCCAATAGGTATGCATCTGCAGTCAGGATTACCCACCCTCCTTCCCCTCTGTGGTATTCCTAGGGTGCTTACCCCTCTTTCAGCTAGCTGGGGGAATCTTTTATGGTGTATTTGTTTGTTTGTTTATATATGTATATAATTTGCAAATGTTTGGAACTTTTCAGCCTTTATCCAAATTTAGCCTTCCTAGAGGATACCTGGCATCTGGGGCAAGAAACACTGAGGAAAATGGCGTCGGCTGATGCTTTTATACCCCAGGCACTCTGACGTCGGGGAAAGTGCGACATCAGCCGAGGCCAGACCCAGACTTTGGAATCCGGCCGACCGAAGGGCTGCCTGAGGCAGGACAACCCATATGATGTCCTTCAAGGATGCATCTGCAGTCTTTACAAATGGGTTGTCCTGTCGTCAGGCAGCCCTTCGGTCGGCCGGATTCCAAAGTCTGGGTCTGGCTTCGGCTGGAGTCGCACTTCACCCGACGTCATTGCGGCAGTTATTCGGGTATAAAGGCATCAGCCGACGCCATTTTCCTCCGTCTTTCTTGTCGCGTGGCGCCCGAAGCAGAAGCTGTTCGCAAGTGTCGGTCGGTCAGATCCAGAGATTACTACTACCGAATACTACTTCGAAGACTTCTATAAAGCTAAGTACCCCGTTGGGGACTCTTTCTTGCCTCAGCCGATGTCAGAGAAAGTTAATAACTGTTTATCTTGTGGGAAACAAATACCTCATAAAGATTTCCACTCCTATTGTATACATTGTTTAGGCCCAGACCACGACGTAGCAGCTTGTCTAGCCTGTGCTTCTTTTAACCGACGGACGCTTAGACGTCAGTCGGACTTTGCTGAACAGATTTTCGGCTCCGATTTTACCTACATTATGCCGTCGGATCCTCCGACCAAATTACCAAAACGCCAAAAGGACCGACACTCGTGGTCCGCGGTTTCGCGAAACCGCGTTAAGCAAACCACGAGTGTCTCGGTTTCGGCGAAACTGAGCTAGCGGTTCTTTCTTCAGCCGATATCATGCCTTCTACCGAGGCCTCTTCTAACCTGGTAGAAACGGCTTCTGAAATCCAACCTGCTGTTGTGGTTTCACAGGATTTATCAGACACCATTCCCCTGGATGTTTCAACCCCTGCACGTGGAGCTGCTAGGCCTCCTCCAGCTATGTCTATTAAGGCCTTTGCCAGGGCTAAAGCAGCCAAAGCATCAAAACCTGTGCCTGCCAAGCCCCCTTCTCACAGGCCCAGCTCCAGCTCCCACATGCTTTCTTTGGCTGAGGATCTCATCTCTTTAATTCGTGGAGCCCAGCCTCATCCAGACAGGGCCTCTCCCTCCTCCAGAAAAGAGGCCTAGAGCAGAGCCCCCTGAGCCAGTATCCATTGATGATTCCTCTGATGACTCAGAACATACAGACCCTCCTGAGGCTTCTTATTCTCCTTACGAAGATTCTGATGCTGAGGAGTCCATCCCTTCAGCCTCTCCTCCTGAGGAATTTTCCTTTGGGGAAACCTTGCATGCTATGAGGGAACAATTTCAGTGGCAGGGCCAAGATTTCTCAGACTCTAGAAAAAGGCTTAGGACCTTTCTACATTTGCCACAACATAGGCCTTTAGCTATACCTCCAGTTCTTCCTGTTGTTGATGATGCATTTAATGATGCTTGCACTGCTCCTGATTCTTTACCTCCGGCTCCTGCTAAGCCCGATAGGTACTACAGGGTCCCGGACACCCATCACCACTTATATAAGGCTCCTTTTGCAGATCCAGAGATTATCTCCCAGGGTCCTAAAGCTGTAGCCGCTACTACTTCTAAAAACCCCCTCCCCTCTGAAAGGGAATCCAGGTCCTTAGAGAGATGGGGTAAAAAAGTTTACACCTCTGCTACTTTGTCAGCTAGAGCTTTGAACTGCCAATTTCATATGATTCAATATCAAGAGTTTATGCTTGACCAGTTGACTAAAAAGCTGTCCTCTGAAGAATCTTTAGATAAAAAATATGTTGAAGAAATGGTACATAACATACAGCAGGTTAGTAACCATTCTTTAAAATGTGGCTATGATGCACTGGAGGCTTCCTTTAGATCAGCCATGACTGGCACAGTTAGCAGGAGACATGCATGGTTGAAAGAACAGGCTCTACCAGACCATGTCAAATCTAAGCTTTTGGATGCACCTATGGACAAGGTCAATTTATTTGGTTCCCCTGCTCAGCAGGTACTAAAAAAGATGGAAGAGAAAGCAAAATCTGTGCAAACAGTGAAAGATTTCTTACAAGTTCAACCTCCAAGGTTTAGCAGGAACTGGCCCTCCAAGAATTGGTCCTTTCCGGAATCCTCTAAGTCACAAAGGGACAGGAATAGGCGCTCTAGAGGCAGAAACCAATCCAGGGGTGCCTACAGGGGTCGCCAGTGGCAGGGTAACAACCAACGAGGCACGGATACAGCCACCACCACTACAACAACTCAATCACAGTGACTTGGCGGTGGCACCGCCTACCAGGGAACAACTAGAAGCACCCTTAGGCGGAAAGCTAACCTTATTCTCAAGAAACTGGCACTGCATTACAAGAGAAAAATGGATTTTGCAAACTATAGACCAAGGTTACAGGTTCCATTTCCATACTCTACCAGAAAAGAGAGGAATGCCAAACCTTCCACCTACTCAAAGGACAGAAGCTCTAAAGCAAATATCTCAATTATTAAGAATGAGAGCTGTGGAAAGGGTACCATCTATGGAGCAAGTGAAAGGGATTTTACTCCAGACTCTTCCTGGTACCAAGTAAAGAAAACAAATGGAGGCCTATTCTAGACCTGTCCGCTTTAAACACATTCCTCATTGTTCCAAAATTCAAAATGCTGACCCTACAGCAGCTTCTTCCCATGCTGGGCAAGGAGTCTTGGCTGGTAACTCTAGATCTCAAGGAGGCATACCTGCACGTCCCCATAAGACCAATTTGCAGAAGATACCTCAGATTTCTTGCAGGATCAGAGCATTATCAATTCTCAGCATTGCCCTTTGGCTTATCTACTGCGCCCAGTGTGTTCACGAAATGCCTGGCATCAGTAATCGCTCATTGCAGACTTCAGGGGATTCAAATCTACCCCTACCTGGACGACTGCCTGATACAAGCGGACAACAAAAACAAGCTAACGGAAGACTTACAAAGAGTCATCTTCTGGCTGCAAGCCCTGGGATACACAGTCAATACAAAAAAGTCAAGGCTGATTCCATCCCAAAGAATAACTTTTCTGGGTGCAGAACTGGACACATCAAAACAAATGGCATTCCTAACTGCAGAAAAGAAAGAGCAACTTCCTCTCTCCTTCTTGGCATTAACAAAGCAGAACCATCTAACTGCAAGAAAAGTGCTACAAGCTCTAGGCTTCATGGCATCCTGCATAATACTGGTCCCTCATGCCAGGCTGCATATGAGAAAGCTACAGTGGTACCTAAAGAACTTATGGTCCCAGCACAAGCACAGCCTAGAAACCAAAATTTCAATGATCCCATGCCTGAAACAGGAGTTCCTATGGTGGGCCCAGGCCTGCCAATCAAACACAGGATTGCCCTTCTGCAAAAGCCAACCAAGACAAACCATCACGGCAGATGCCTCAGACCTCGGTTGGGGGGCACACATGCTGGACAAGTGCATTCAAGGCCTATGGACTCAAGAACAGCTGCATCTGCACATAAATCTAAAAGAAATGATGGCAGTAAAATTGGCAATCCAGGCATTCAGACCCTTTCTCCAAGAAGGCCAGTTAATGATAAGGACAGACAACACCACAGTTATGTGGTACATCAACAAACAGGGAGGCACACACTCATACCCTCTATGCCGGCTGGCACTGGCCTTATGGGATGTGGCTCTGAGCTACAACATTCAGTTACAGGCAATTTATGTACCAGGGAAGGAAAACATTCTAGCAGACATATTAAGCAGAACTACAACAGATGCTCACGAATGGATGCCACATCCGGACATCTTCAACACCATCACAAGAAAATTGGGATTACCACAAATAGACTTGTTTGCATCCCCTTTCAATCACCAGTTGAAGAAATTCTGCACAAGGACTTACCACCCACTTGCTTGGAAGGTGGACTCTCTCTCTCTTTCAGTTGGAAAAGCCTGACAGCATACGCCTTCCCACCACTTCCTTTGATGCACAAGGTGCTTCTGAAGATCAAAGAGGAACGTCCGAGGATCATTCTGATAGCCCCAAACTGGCCAAGACAACATTGGTATCCACTGCTGAGGAGCATGTCCCGGGAACAAATATGGACACTGCCCCTGATCCCATTACTGCTAACACAGAACAACTACAACATCCTGCATCCAAACCTAAAAACTCTGCAGCTAACTGCCTGGAACATTACATAACAGCAATTAACCCAAATTTATCCCAAAGGGTTAAAGACATAATCCTGGAGGCTCGTAGACCTTCAACAAGAAAGAATTATGCAGCAAAATGGAAAAGATATCTCATCTGGAGTACTGCAAATGGGCAAGATGTGACACTGGTGAACATAGCCAACATCCTGGAGTACTTGGCAGAGCTCTACCATACAGGCCTGTCCTATTCTTCCATCAAGATACATGCATCAGCTATTTCAGCAGAATACAGCTTGGATCCTCCTGTCTTCTCGCATCCTCTGCTCAGGCAGTTTCTGAGAGGAATTAAAAATGTAAAACCTCCCAGGAAACCTCCATTGCCAGCATGGGACTTGAACTTTGTGCTAGAAAAACTGACTCTTCCTCCTTTCGAACCAGCAGCAACAGCAGAATTACAATACTTATCCTGGAAGACTGCTTTCCTGCTGGCAATAACTTCAGCAAGAAGGGTCTCTGAACTACAGGCATTAATGGCAGTGCAACCCTTCCTGATCTTCCATCAAGATAGAGTATCCATGAGAACAAACCCTACATTTATGCCTAAGGTGGTATCCAGAGTCTCTTTAAATCAGGCTATCCACCTTCCTACTTTCTTCCCCAACCCACAGAACAGGGGAGAAAGGCTCTTACATACCTTGGATGTACACAGACAATTACGCTACTACCTGGACAGGACAAAAAACAATAGAAAAACTGACCAGCTTCTGGTAGCATATGCAACAGGAAAGGAAGGGAAACCAATTTCTAAACAGACAATCTCCAAATGGATAGGAAATTGCATTAGATTTTGTTACTCCTACCATGGAAAGAAAACTCCAGAGAACATCAGGCCTCACTCCACAAGGGCTACAGCCACTACCACAGCTTTCTTACGAGGAGTGGCTACCAAGGACATTATAGAGGCTGCTACTTGGACCTCCGTGCATACTTTTGCCAAGCATTATAACTTACCTCTATACTCCAGATCCTGTGCTGGTTTTGCCACTGCTGTTTTGCAAGGGATCCTAACTACACCATAATCTCTTCTCATTTCCTCCTCCCTAGTTTAGCTATGGTATTCTACCCATTTGTAAAGACTGCAGATGCATCCTTGAAGGACATAGTACAGTTTTGTACCTACCATAAATGTAGATGTCCGAGAGGAATGCATCTGCAGTCAGGATTACCCACCCTCCTTCCCCTCTGAGGTATTCCTAGGGTATTTGCCAATCTTCAGCTAGCTTGGGGGGATCTATTATGGTGTATTTGTTTGTATATATGTACATACATGCTTATTTTGTGTGTTTGCTCTCTACTATTTGGAAACTTTGGCATTTATCCAAATTTAGCCATCCAAGAGGGCACCTGGCATCTGGGGCAAGAAACACTGAGGAAAATGGCGTCGGCTGATGCCTTTATACCCGAATAACTGCCGCAATGACGTCGGGTGAAGTGCGACTCCAGCCGAAGCCAGACCCAGACTTTGGAATCCGGCCGACCGAAGGGCTGCCTGACGACAGGACAACCCATTTGTAAAGACTGCAAATGCATTCCTCTCGGACATCTACATTTATGGTAGGTACAAAACTGTACTTTATGACTGCAGATGCATACCTATCGGACATCTACATTTATGGTAGGTTCAAAACTGTACTTTCCTCATCAGTACCTGAGTTTTGTACTTGAGAAGCTTACTGTGTCTGCATTTGAACCAGCTTAAGAGCTGAGTTGAGGTCCTTGACTGTATTAGACTGATGATGTTATTCGTGTTTCACTGTTGTAGTCATTACATTTGGGTAATCTGCTTGCAGGTTGCCCTCATTCGGCCTGATTAAATAATTCTTGGGTCCTGCGTCCGTTGCTGTCCCTTCTTCCATGACGTCAGGTTGTCAGGGGTATAAAACATGCAGCCAACGCCATTACATCAGTCTTTCTTGCCGTGCAGTGCCCGAAGCAGAAGCAGTTCGCAAGTGTCTGTCGGCCGACTCCTGAAATTTTCATTTTCGAGTTTTAGAACCGAAGTCTTCAACTAAAAGCTAAGTACCCCGTTGGGGAAACTTTTTCTTGCTCCTTACCGACGTCAGTAAAAGTTAATAATTGCATTACTTATGGAAAGCAAATACCTCATAAAGATTTTCATTTGTAATGTATTCCTTGCCTAGGCCCTGACCACAACTTACCTTTCTGTCGGTTTTGTGCTTTATTTAATCAGCGCACTATCCGTCGTCTGTATATTTTCGGCTCTAAATATTTCGGTTGTCGGTTTAATTATCCAGAAATGTCGTCTGTTAGCCACCCGACTACCGGGATTCTGAAAAAACGCAAAGATAAAAACAGAGACAGGCTGCCGAGGTCCAAAGCTGCCGACGACTCTTTTCCTAAGCCAGTCGCCAGTTCGCCGGTACTCAGTGAGGTGCTTTCGTAGCCCCTGATATCCACTATTTCTGATTGGCAGGCCTCTACTTCGACCCATTCGGAGTCCGGTATGCCGCAAGATACTTCAACTATGGAACCTGCGGATGTCTTTACCTTGGATAGGTCCGGAGCTGCTGTGCAGGCACCGGCTCCTGAGGGTGTATTCAGGCCTATGGACTTTCATATTAAATCGGCGCCTCCTTCATTACTCAGGCCTAAATCTCGATCCATGTCTAAAAAACTGACGCCCAGGCCACATGTTCAGGCCTCTATGCCTAAAAACAAATGATAAAAATGGCTGAAGATCTAATAACTTTAATCTGGGGTACCCAACCCCCCCCCCCCCCCCCACTAAGAGGCCTAGGGCTGAGCTGGATTATGAGTCTTCTAATTAGGATTCTGTTTTTTCTGACTCTTCTGATGACCTGGTTTTGTCCTTACCTACTTATGAGGATTCTGATGCAGAGGGCTCTATTCCCTCTGTTTCCCCTCCTGGGGATTTTTCTTTTGGGGAAACCTTACATACTCTAAGGGAGCATTTCCACTGGGAAAGCCAGGATTTTTCCTGATTCAAAAAAGAGGCTTAGTGATTTCTTACTCCTGCCTCAGCATAGGCCTTTAGCTATTCCTCCTGTACTAGACATTGTTGATGATGCTTTTTTGGAATCTGGTTTGGCCCCTGATTCCCTGCCTCCTGCTCCCAGAAAACCTGACAGATACTACAGGGTCCCCCGAGTCCCACAAGTTCCTTTTTAAAAATCCTATTGCAGATCCAGAGACTATTTCACAGGGGCCCAAGGGCATTAAGGCTTCTACTTCTAAAAATCCTACTTCTGATAGAGACTCCAGGGTGCTGGATAGATGGGGTAAGAAGGTTTACAATTCTGCAACCTTGGCCATTAGGGCTTTAAACTGCCAGTTTTATGTGTTAACATATCAGCAACATGTTATTGGACTGCTTAAACAGAAAATTATGTTGATTCCTGACTGTTTGGAAAATAAAGACTTGCACGATTTAATGCATTCTGCTGAACGAGTTGGAAAACATACTTTGCAATGTGGTTTTGATTCTTTAGAGGCCTCTTGCAGGGCTGCTGTTACTGGGTCTGTGCTTAGAAGGCATGCTTGGCTTAAGGAGCAATCTTTGCCTGATCATGTTAAAGCTAAATTTTTGGATGCTCCTTTAAAGCAGGACTGCCTGTTTGGCAACAAGGCTGAAGAAGTTCTTAAAAAGATGGAAGGTAAAGCTAAATCTGTGCAAACTGTTAAAGATTTTTTACAAGTTCAGCCTCCTAGATTTAGTAGGCACTGGCATTCTAAGAATTGGTCCTTTCCAGCCCCTTCCATTTCTTCTCAAGCCAAACCCAGACACAGCAAAAACCCCAGGTTTCAGTCTCAGGGGACTCACAGAACTAAGCAGTGGGGGGCCTCCACTTCCAAGTCTGGGAATAACAAGACATCCCCTATGGTAAACTGTCTCAATGACTTCCTTTTAAAATTTCCAAATACTTCTCTTCAGACTGCCCCTTTGGGGGGGGGGGATTGCTTTTCATGCAAAGAACTGGGAACTCATTACCCAGGACAAATGGGTTTTAAATAGTGTCCCAGGGATACAGATTTCACTTCCACACGTTGCCAACACCAGGTGGGTGGCCAGACCTACCCCCAAATCAGTGGGCAGAGGCTCAAAAACTTTCTCTCTTAGGCATGGGGGCTATTCAACTGGTACCAGAAGAGGAAAAGGGACAAGGTTTCTACTCCAGACCTTTTCTGGTACCCAGAAAAGACAAATCATGGTGTCCAGTCCTGGACCTGTCTACTCTAAACACCTTTCTGGAGATTCCAAAATTCAAGATGCTGACTCTTCACCAGTTACTTCCTATGCTAGACAAAGACGCCTGGTTGGCAACACTAGATTTAAAAGAAGCATACCTGCACATCCCAATCAGGGAATCTTGCAGAAGATACCTGCGCTTCAAAGCAGCCTACCCGCATTATCAGTTCTCTGCGCTGCCCTTTGGCTTATCTACTGCGCCCAGAGTATTCACAAAGTGCCCAGCTCCAGTTATTGCATTTTGCAGGCAAAGAAGTATTCAAATATACCCATACTTGGACGATTGTCTAATTCAAGCAGAAAGCCAGGACATACTTTTGAATCATCTGGCTTCTGTAAAAAGGGTTCTAACTTGTCTGGAGTACACCATAAATGAAAAGACATAACACCTGGTACCCTGTCAACAAATTGCATTCCTGGGAGCAAGCTTGAATAGAACTTCCCAGATGGCTTACTTCACACCAGAAAAGCAAATTCATTTGACAACCTACTTCAAACAAGTGGCCACAAAAACCCTGCTATCTGCAAGTCAAATACTGCAAGCCTTGGGGTTCATGGCCTCCTGCATTCTTCTAATTCCATATGCAAGACTGCATATGAGGAAACTACAGTGGTATCTAAAAAGCCTATGGAGTCAACATTCTCACAGCCTAGAAAAAATAATTCCTATCATACCTTGCTTACGCCTAGAGTTCCTTTGGTGGCAGAGGCCTGCCATCAAAACAAGGGACTACCTTTCACACCTCCCCCTGCCGCCCAAACCCTAACAGCAGATGCATCAGATTATGCATGGGGGCTCACTTGGCAGGAAGTGCATTCAGGGCAAATGGAACCCAAGTCAAATGCACCTGCATATCAATCAAAAAGAAATGTTAGCTGTACAGAATGCTCTGACCGCCTTCAAGGACTACATTCTTCCAGGAAAACTAATGGTAAAGATGGACAGCACCACGTTTATGTGGTACATAAACAAGCAGGGGGGTACACATTCTTACCCCCTCTGTAGGCTATCCATGGCATTGTGGAACACAGCCTTGAGCTACCAAGTGCATCTACAAGCTCAATTCCTGCCAGGAAAATTAAATACACTGGCAGAACGGAGTAAGCAGAAACCTCATGGACCCCACATGTGTGGAAACTGGAACGAAGGATTTTCAACATGTTGACAGGCGAATGGGGGAGCCCAGATAGACCTTTTTGCCTCTTCCCAGAACTACCAATTGGACAAATTCTGTACAAGGACTCCCCACAAACAAGCCTGGAAAGTGGATGCTCTATCCTTCAGCTGAAAAAACCTATCAGTCTATGCCTTCCCCCTGCTGCCTCTGCTCTCCAACGTACTACTAAAAGTCAAACAGGACAAACCAAGGATGATTGTGATTGCTCCAGACTGGCCGCACCAGCACTGGTACCCCCTCCTACGCAGTGTGCCATGGTTATCTCCATGGCACCTGCCTCAGACTCCTTCTCTGCTGTCTTAGCAAGAGAACCAGATTCTGCACCCTCAGCTTACAACACTGAACCTTGCAGCCTGGCTAATTACTTAAACTATCCCTTACCATCCCTCCACATAACTATGATAGATGTCATCTTAGAGGCAAGGGAGGCCTAGTACTAGAAAATCTTATGCTGAAAAATGGAAAAGATTCTGTGCCTGGAACCAATCTCAAGGGATGACACAGCAGCGCCCAATTTACCTCATATTTTACAATACTTAACTGAGATGCTTCACAAGGGCCTGTCTTTTTCCTCCATTAAAATCCACGCCTTAGCCATTTCAGCTCATTATAACACAGAACCTCCCCTCTTCACTTATCCACTGCTCAAGCAGTACCTCAGAGGGGCCAAAAGTTTGAGACCGCCCTGGAGAACTCCAACCCCAGCCTGAGACCTTAACTTTGTATTGGAAAAATTCACTGTACCTCCTTTCGAGCCAGCTGCTACTGCAGACTTAAAATTTCTTTCTTGGAAAACCGCTTTCCTTTTAGCAATCACTTCAGCTAGAAGGGTATCTGAATTACAGGCCCTTATGGCAGTGGAGCCTTTCATCATCATTCATGCAGACAGGGTGTCACTCCGAACCAATCCATCCTTCATACCCAAAGTGGTATCCAGTGTGGCTCTTAATCAGTCCTTTCATTTGCCAACCTTCTTTCCCTGTCCACAGAACAAAGGGGAATGGATTCTGCTTTCCTTTGATGTGCACAGGTAACTTAGATTCTACTTGGACAGGACTAAACCTCAAAGAAAATCTGAACAACTGCTGGTAGCATTTGCTGCAGGGGCAAAGGGGAAGGCTATTTCAAAACAAACCATTTCTAAATGGATAAGCCATTGCATTCATTTCTGCCATAAGCACCATGGAAAACCTATCCCCCAGGGGATCAGACCTCACTCCACCAGGGCTGCATCTACTTCTACAGTCTTTCTCAGAGGCGTTCCTACCAGGGACATCCTAGAAGCTGCTACCTGGAGTTCTGTACATACTTTCGCCAAGCATTATCATTTGCCAATTTTCTCTAAATCCAGAGCTGGCTTTGCCACTCCAGTCTTGCAGGGCCTTATAGCTGGCCCTAATGCTATCTAAACTCCTCCTCCCAACCATAGCTTTGGGAATCTACCCAAATGTAATGACTGCAACAATGAAACACGAAGAGCATAGTACAGTTGTGTACACTTACCATAAAGGTAGATGTTCAAGTATATTCGCTGTTGTAATCTTGGTTACCCTCCCTCCTGCCCCCTAACTTCTTTTGGCTGTACCTCTACTTTCCTTTACTATGCTTAAAAGCCTTTTTGGTGTATTTGCTTTTTTGTTGGAGGTATACATTTGTGTTTTTATGTTTAATTGCTCCCCATTAGGGGGGCACCTGACATCTAGGGCAAGAAAAACTGATGTAATGGTGTCGGCTGCATGTTTTGTACCCCTGAGGACCTGACGTCATGGAAGAAGGGGTAGCAACTGACGCAGGACCCAAGACTTTGTTAATCAGGCTGACTGATGGCAACCTGCAAGCAGATTACCCAAATGTAATGATTGCAACAGTGAATACACTCTAACATCTACATTTATGGTAAGTGTACACAACTGTACAATGAGGTAGACCTCTTTGCTTCCCCACGGAACTATCAATTGTGCAAATATTGCACCAGACCTTCCCACAGCCAAGCATGGAAAGTGGATGCCCTGTCCTTTACATGGGAAAACCTCTCAATCTATGCCTTTCCCCCACTGCCCCTCCTCTCGAAGGTTCTACTAAAGATCAGACAGGACAAGTCAAGGACGATCCTGATTGCACCAGACTGGCCACGCCAGCACTGTTACCTACTTTTGCACAGTCTGATAGTAGTGCCACTATGGCACCTGCCTCAGACCCCTTCCCTGCTGTCCCAGCAGGAGGGCCAGATTTTGCATCCTCGGCTGCAAACCCTGAACCTAGCAGCCTGGCTCATCCCCTGAAAACATCACCAGCAACCCTCAGTAAACAGATGCTGGATTTTATCCTTGAGGCAATGAGGCCTTGTACTAGGAAATCCTATTCAGAAAAATGGAAAATACTGTTCTTAAAGCCAGTCTCAAGGAATGGACACAACCTTGCCTAACTTACCTCGGATACTAAATTACCTAACAGAACTGCTCCACAAAGGTCTATCCTTGTCTTCAATTAAGATTCATCCCTCTGTCATCTCAGCTCGTTACAATACTGAGCCCACCCCTCTTCTCTCACCCTCTTGTCAAACAGTTCCTGAGAGGAGCCAAAAATTGAAAACCCCCCAGGATGGCTCCCACTCCAGCCTGGGGCCTTAACTTTGTAATGGAGAAGCTCACACTTCCTCCCTTTGAGCCTACAGCTACAGCAGAGTTAAAATTCCTCATTTGGAAAACAGCCTTACTACTAGCCATCACTTAAGCAAGAAGAGTGTCTGAATTGCAGGCCCTTATGGCCTTGGATTCCTTCATTATCTTCCATGCGGACAGGGTTTCCCTCAGGACTAACGCATCATTTATGCCCAAGGTGGTATCTAGTGTGGTTTTAAACTAATCCATTCATTTGCCAACCTTTTTCCCTAATCCTCAGAATAGAGGAAAGGATCCTGCACTCCCTGGACATGCACAAGCAGCTTCGGTTCTACCTGGGCAGGACTAAACCTTTCTGAAAATCTGACCAGCTGAAAGTCAGCTTTGCTACAGGGGCAGATGGCAAGGCCATTTCAAAGCAAACCATTTCTAAATGGATAACACACTGGATCCATTTCTGTTATAAACATCATGGAAAACCTACCCACAGGAGATCAGAACTCATTCCACTAGGGTTACCTCAACCTCTACAGCATTTCTTAGGGGAGTCCCTACCAGGAACATCCTGGAAGCTGCAACCTGGAGTTGTGTACACACCTTCACCAAGCATTGCCACTTAACTATCTTTTCTAAATCCAGAGCTGGATTTGACACAGAAGACTTTTAAGACCTGCTAGCCAGCCCTAATACTTTTTGACTGCCTCCACCCTTCCTCAGCTTTGGGAATCGACCCAAGTGTGATGACTGCAACAGTGAAACACGAAGAATATAGTACAGTTGTGTGCACTTACCATAAATGTAGATGTTTGAGTGTATTCACTGTTGCAGTCCTGGTTACCCTCCCTCCAGCCCCCTGACTTCTCTATACTTTCTACCTATCCCTTTGTTTTGGCCATATCTTATAACAATGGTATTTACTTTTTACTGGGGGTGTTCCACACCATGTAATTGCTTCCTATTTTGGGGGCTCCTGATATCTGGGGCAAGAAAAGCTGATGTAATGGCGTCGGCTGCATGTTTTATACCCCTGACGTCATGGAAGAGACTACAGCATCCCCCGCAGAAATCCCAAGACTCTGGTATTCGGGCTGACAGAGGGCTACCTGCAGGCAGATGACCCGTGTGTGATGACTGCAACAGTGAATACACTCAAACATCTACTTTTATGGTAATTGTACAGTGTACTTTCTCCTCATTGCTCTGACATCTGCTAGGGCGGAGTATCTGCAGTACAAGCTCATATGGTGAGTCAGCCCCATCTTGTTTACCACAGGGTCCTGGCTTATTTGAAAATAGATCTTTACCCATATGCCTAAGGTAATCTCAGAGTTTACTTTAAGCTAGTCTATTAATTTCCCAGCTTTCTTTCCTGAACCCAAGATCCTTCACATTCTAGATGTCCGCAGCCAATTCAGATAATACCTAGACAAAACTTGAACATTAGGAAAGCTGGTCAGCTGTTTGTCTCATATACTTCTTGCCTTCATACGAGACAAAGGATGACCATTTTCAAAACAAACCATTTCCATGTGGTTGTCTCATGCTCTTGCCTTTTGTTATACTCACCATAAGAAGTCACTTTCAGGCATGGTTACAACCCATTCCACAAGGGTTTTGCTTTATTTGTGGCTTTCTGGAAAGGGGTAGACTCTTTAGAAAAGACAGTAACATGTTTATTTTGTACACACACATAACAAAGCACTAGAAACTGATTCCTCCTAAAGGTCCAGAACAAGCTTTGCTAGGCCTATTCTTCAGAGACTTATAAAGTCTTAAGTTTTTGGCTACCTCCCTTTTTTGTCCTTTTTATTCTCTGCATACTTATTTTCTTAGAATGTTTGTCCAGAGATTCAGAAACTTAACTCATTCCATCCAATGGAGCTTTGTATATTTGCACTGTGAATTCCAATGGGCAGAACCTGCACTTTTTGATAGAAAAAATTATGTCCTCACATTTTAAACAAGTGTTCATATTCCTGGAACCATAGAGGTTACCAAAAAAGTGTAAATTTCAAACTTTTCAGCCAAAAATATTTTATGTTAGTAGTATTCTTTAGGTTCTAGGTCTTAAACTGGATTTTATAATTTGCAGTATGCATAGTCACTAAGTTTGTAACATTTTGTAAACAGTTTACAATATCTCAGCAGTCACTCAAGTTGCATGTATACTGTCATCAGCATTTTGTTCATCCAGTTGAGCACTTGTGTATGAGGCCAAGTAGCTCTCTGTCTCTGCTACTTGGTTGTTGAGATATTTTGAAAAATATGAAATTGATGACAATATAAATATATGAACAATTAATAATTCTCTACCTACACTAGACAGAGGTTAAATATCATTGCAGTTGTTTTGCCATTGTGTAAGCTTTAAGATGAAATTTTTTAATGCTTTGTATGTAGCAGGGTTTTGGGATTATTAATACAAATATGAACACGCAACATTCTGACACTTAGAGGCATCAGTAGGATGTAACTGCAGAAGCACCTGGTGGGGTCACTCTGCTGTAATGAGTTAAAGTGCTTGCCCAAGGTAAGATGGTGTCCAAGTCCACAACTGCTGACATCTCTTTGATGCTGTAATAATAGTCAAACTCTGGTTGGAGACTTCTGCTGCTGAGTTGAAACCAGATGTCTCTTCATGAGACCCTGGACTGTGCAGTTGCTGCTGCTTCTGTTTTTAACCTGTTGGATGCCGTTGTGGTGCAGCCATCTCGCATATCCAACCAGTCCACTCCAGCCAAGATGGAGGACCTGCAGCTTATCATTTCATAAGGACCATACAGAATACTTCAAACCTTAGTTATGAAAACAATTCCCAGTTCCTTGTTTTCGAGGTACATCATGGCTTAGATCCTCCTCACTTAGTGTGGGCAGACTTTGCATGCAAGAAGAAGCAGAAGACTAGACATAGTTTCTCTTTCGTCTACCAGGGGTCCTCAGGATATTACCCATGGCCTTTTTAATGCCGTTATGTCTTTAAAGCTGTCTTGTTTTTTCCTGTTCCTCTTGTTTTTCTTTTCTTCTTCTCCCAACAAAAGGCAGAGAGAGGAATCTGAGTCTAACTCTGATTCTTTGGCCTAATCTTTCCATATCCATTCTCCTGTGACTTGTGCCTCGGATGATGAAGGTTCTATATCTCTAGAATTGCTCTATCGAGGAACTTTCTTTTGGAGACATATTTGTCAAGAGGATGCAACATTTTCAATGGGAGGGTTAATCAGTTGTATGATATCAAGAAAAGGTGATCTGATGTCTGTTTTTATTCATTCAAACCTGTGGGTTATCTAACTTCAGCGGTGCTTTCAGAGCTCTGATTCTTCCCCTATCCATAATTCTCTAAGCTGCATTTCAAACCCTCAGATCCCGTTTGCTGCTTGAAGGTTTGGACGTGTGTAGACCTCTCAACTAAACGAAGATTTTTCCTTTTTGAATCCATCTTTCTGCTTCTCCTTTCAGTGAGGGATTTTCTCTCTCGTTTCTAAAATGAGCATCTATATATATGTGTGTGTGTGTGTGTATATATGTATTTTTATATATATATATATATATATATATACACACACACACATACTATATATATATATATATATATATATATGTGTGTGTGTATAAAGTGTGCGTATATATATATATATATACACACACACACACACACACACACACACACATAAACATACACATATATATATATATATATATATATACACACACACACACATATATATATATATATATATATATATATATATATATATATATATGGATCTACTTCAGTAGATTGAACATATTACAAGTAAAAACCACATATGGCCGAGACCATATGTTTGAACTTGTAATAGTTCAAACACTGAAGTAAAAAAAGAAAAAACAGCAAAACACAAAATTAAACGTCTGTAGCTGGGGGGCTACACTCCTCTGCACCCCATACACCCCCCTTACTTAAATATACCAACTCAGAGATTGCACTACATTGCGGAAAAGGGCAATCTTCCCGTTCCGGACTGTACGGAGATCTCCATTCAGTCCGATCGAACATATGGTCTCTGCCATCTGATATATATATATATATATATATATTCACTTCAGAATACTGCAATATCACAATCCTGAACTTCATAATCCAGAAGCCCAAATCCTGAAAATTCAAAATCTTGAATCCCAAAATACTGAAAATATACAGGACCCAAAGAATGGCAATATTCCAGTAGAAGGACACACAGAAACACATACAAGAGAAAAGGATAGCACTTCCCACCAAGTATAGATTGGGAGGCAAGCCCACATGCACCCCCTGCTAATTAAATATATGAACTCCAAGATTGCACTTCAGAGAAAAAAATGGCAAACATACCATGACATGTTTCATGACTGCCTGTTGTAACCTTCGTGTAATGTTCCCTTTTAACTTGCTATACTACAACATAACTTATTATAGATTAGTGAAGTGCAGTCTTGGAGTTGATATATTTAAGTAGCAGGGGGTGTGAGAGGCTGTACCCCCCTGCTTATATTTGGTGGAATGTAATATGGTTTGTGTTGTCTGTAGTCAGTATATGTATCCTGTGTGTTTTCATTCTTTTGGGATTCAGGATTTTGAGTTTTCATGAAAAAACATATACCAACTGGACAACCACAACAGGAAACACAGTTTTAATACAGTTAAAAACTTCTGATATAATAAATTCCAGATAAAACAGGACAAGTGCTTTCGCATAAGCTTCTTCAGGTCATATAAAACTTATAAAACAATGATATTTTTAAACTAGAATCAAACCAATTAAAAACACAGACAAATTGCGCCAAAAAGTGACATCATGTGCAATATTTAAATATTTAAACAGCATTTAAAACAATCACTAACTTCTATGTATCTTACGTCTCCTCCTTTTAGGACGAGTCTAATACTGACATGACTATTTAAACCTGGATGCTTGAAAGCTTGCATCCTGAGGATCCACTTCAACTCCACCTGCTCCAGGTAGTTATTGCAATCACCACCCCTCACATTTTTAAAAACATGTTGTAACACTCTGAAGGAGAAATGATGTCCAGGACATTCTAATTGATGTTTTGCCAGGGCATTTTTAATGTCTCCCTTCCTCATATCTGATAGGTGTTTATGTACCCTATCCCTCAGACACTGGGTTGTTTTCCCTACAAAGGGACACGTATCACAGGTTGCCAAATATACTATGAAGTTGCTAGTACAGTCTGCATAGAATCTTGGCTTAAATTCAAAGGGTAGAGGTAGGATGCTTATAAACCTGTTCTCTCATCAAGACTTTACATATACTACAATTTCTACATGGATAGGTCCCAAGCCCTTCACCTAGCTGTACAATGCTTTTCTTTTCATTGCATAACAACCGTTTAAGATTATTATTGCTCTGATAAGTAAAGCATGGTGTGTCCTGCATTAAGACAGACCAATGTTTCTGTATAATATCTTTTATAACATTATTACTAGTAAAATTTGTTATAAATCTAGTATATCGTTTAGTCTTCCTTCTCTTGGTTATATCATTATATCTACCCCTCACATTTGGGGTATTAATCATTGCCCCTCAATCCTAATCAATAACAGATAGGGCAACACCCTGCTCTACAGAATTAAGCTCACAGTCATCTGACTGATTGACACTTAGGCTGTCTCGTATCTCTCGAATGGTAGCACTATTATAACATCTATCGATGAACATTTTTTCAAGAGCATCAAATTCACATTGCATATCACTCTCATTATTGCAAATCCTGGATATTCTTACAAATTGACTTTTTATTATGCTTGAAAATGTGTCCAGGATGCATACTATCTCTATATAGTAGACTGTTACACCAACAAGGCTTCCTAAACAATGTGGTAGTAATACCTCATGTTGTGTTTCTGATCAGTGATACATCTGGGAAATCTACCTGTGCGTAAGAGTAAGTGACTGTAAAGCGAAGGAATTCCGTGGTGGACTCTAAATAGTTAACATATAAGAGAAGGGATTCAGCATCACCCTCCCAAAAGAAGACAACGTCATCAACAAAGCGTCTATAATGTCCGATACCCCTATATAATGGAATCCCAGCCAGGTGGTTGTTCTCCCAGAAGTGCATGACTAAATTTGCATTCGAGTTTGCGCATGGGGTGCCCATGGCAACACCCCATTTCTGTAGATACAATTGCTCTTCAAATAGAAACACATTATTATTTAAAATTAAATCTAATAATATACAAACTAAGTTAACATCAATATTCAGTACTTGTACATCACTCTTCAAAATCTGTCTAATAGCTTCTATCCCATACTCATTGGGTATAGTGGTGAAGAGATTTTTAATATCCATAGTAACCATCAACAAGTCAGTAATATCATTCTGACATACAAATTCATCTAAATCCTGTAAAAAGTCCTTAGCGTCTTTCAAGATAGTATTTATAGACATAACCACAGGATTAAGTTGTCCTTCAACATACATGGAAAGGGGCTCAGTTACCCAGGCCCCCCAAGCAACGATTGGTCTCATAGTTGGCTCCACCAGGGATTTATGAATCTTGGGTAGCCCTCTAATAATTGGTACCATGGGAGAGGGTACCTTAAAGAACTCAAAAAAGTTTCTCGTCAATATCCCTGGTCATGAGTAGATCAAATATACAGTCATTCACATAATTGATAATAGTCCTCACTCGCTGCCAGTCTGTCATATATAGTAAGTTGGTAAATCATCTAATAAAACAGACATTGCTTTCACATAAACACACTTGTTCAATAGCACAACAGCACCACCTTTATCAGATGGTCTAATAATAATGTCTGTATTATTCATTAAATCATCCAAAGCCTTATGCTCAACATCTCAGTTGTAAAAATTGCTCTTATTAGAACTATTTAAAGTCATAATTAATTCCTTTTCACAAGCCTGTACAAATAATTCAACATCTGATGGTATAATCGGTGAAAAAGTGCTAGGCCTTCTGTATTCAGTGACCCATTGCTTTTGTGAATTGCCAAACATTAATCTCAGGGCTATGTGTCTAGCAAAAAGCCTTAAATCAGTAAGGACGTCATTTACTCTAGCTGCGGTAGCTGGAATGAAGGTTAGTCTCCTATCCAAAACAGCGTTTTGCGGCAATCAAATGATGTGTAGATAAGTTCACAACCAAACTATTTAGCGTCGCATCTTCTGTTGCGTTGGAGCCTGATCTACAGGCATTTTCCTCTTCTGTCTCCCTCTGCCAACAGAGCGCGGATATTGTGATTGCCTCTGTTGTATGGGGAAGGATAAAAAAGTATCCAAGTTGATTGGAACAGGCTGTTTCGGTAGGACTTTGTTTTCATGATTTTGAATTTTTAGGATTATGAAGTTCAGAATTGTGATATTTCAGGCTTATGAAGTGAAACTATATATACATATATATATATATATATATATATATATATATATATATATATACACACACACACACACACACACACACACACACACACACACACACACACACACACAGATAGATACACACACACACAAACCTTTAGGTGATAGACTTCTCTGGGGCAGAGGAGGAAGCAGTTTTAATGGACAATCCACAAGAGGCAGAGGCGGACTGCAAAATCTAGGCTTTTGCGGCCCATTTTCCAATAAAGCCTTTCAGCACTCCTGAATGGTTACTTGACTGTTGCACTTTGAAGGCATTCAGTGTCATCTGTCTTTGCACCCTCAAGCTTGACAAATAGTGTCAGATTCGTGGGTGCTAAGAATAATATCCAGAGGCTATTCAATTCCCTTTTTCTTTCCTCTACAGGTAAAGTCCCAGATGTTCCACCAAGTCATTGGGATTCAGCAACCATAGAAATCTCAAAGCTGCTACAAAAGAGTAATCCAACCTGTCCCCCATGACCATTTAGTCTGGAGTCTACTTCAAGATGTTCTTCGTGTTTCACTTTGCAGTCATCACACTTGGGTTATCTGCCTGCAGGTAGCCCTCAATCGGCCTGATTACCAGAGACTTAGTATTTCTGCGTCAGATGCTGTCACTCCAGGACTGACGTCAGGTCGTCAGGGGTATAAAAACAGGCAGCTGACGGCATTACATCAGTCTTTCTTGCCGAGGAGCCTGAAGCAGAAGCAGTTCGCAAGTACCGGTCGGCCGCTACCTTATTTTTTGTTTACAAATTGAATAACCTTGAAGTCTTCTAAAGCTAAGTACCCCTTTGGGGATCCTTTTTTCTTGCTCTAACCAATGTCAGAAAAAGTTAACAATTGTCTTGCCTGTGGAAAGCAAATACCTCACAGAGATTTTCATTCTTACTGCATCACCTGTTTAGGCCCAGACTATGACATGACTCGTTGTTGGTTTTGTGCCTTGTTTAACACCAGAACCATTTGTCGTCGGACGGTCTTTATCGCCAAATTCTTTCGCTCTCGATCTCCATATTCTGAAATGGCTTCGGTAAGCCATCTAACTACTGATATTCTGAAAAAATGTAAGGATAAAGACAGAGACAAACCACATAGGTCCAAAGCTGCCGACGATGCTTCCGTTAGTCTAGTAGCCAGTCTGCTGGTACTCTGGCACATTCGCAGCCTCTGATGGCCACTTCAGTGGATTTACAGGCCTGTACCAAGACCCATTCGGAGTCTGGTATGCCACGAGACTCTTCTTCAACTATGGAACCTGCGGACGTCTCTGTCTTGGATGGGTCCAGAGCCGCTGTGCAGGCACCGGCTTCTGAGGCAGTTGTTTGCTCAACCAATGTTCGACTCAAATGGACAACTTCTTTTTTTAACCAAAACTACCGAGTTTCTTAGGCCTAGAGTTCGTACTATGCCTAGAAAACCGATGACCAAAGCGCATGCACCTGCTCCCATACCACAAAAACAAATGCTTAGAATGGCAGAACACCTTATTACGCTGATTTGGGAAAGTCCGCATTCCCCTGCTAAGAGAAAAAGAGACCAGTCTCCTACAGCTTCTACAGACCAGGAGTCCGATGACTTGAGATTTCTGATTATGAAGACATGCCCTTGTCTGCTTATGAGGATTCACATGCAGAGGAGTCCATTCCCTCTGCCGCCCCTCCAGAGGATTTTTCTTTTGGTGAAACCTTGCATACCTTGAGAGCATTTCCACTGGGAATACCAAGACTATCCTCAGTCCAAAAAGAGACTCAGAGACCCAGGGGAAACAGACCACCCAGACTAATATCTCAGGGTATGCAGAGATGTAAGCAATGGAGTGCCCCCACTCCTAAAGCAGGGAGTGGTAAGCCACCTCCTTAAGGAAAAAACTCACAATGACTTCTTTACTCCACTCCCCAGCCCTGCCCAATTGCTTGTGCCCCTGGGAGGAAAATGTGCCCTTCATGCAAAAATTTGAATGTCCATCAGAAAGGACTGGTGGGCCCTCAACATTGTATCCCAGGAGTACAAATTTTATTTCTATTCACTGCCAACTCCAAGTGGATTTCCAGACCTTCCTCCGAACCAGTGGGTAGAGGCTCAAAGCCAGTAGCTTCCCTGATCAATATCAGAGCTATTCAGCCAGTTCCAGTAGAACAGAGGGGACAAGGATTCTACTCCAGACTCTTCTTGGTACCCAGGAAAGAGGGCTCTTGGTGCCCAATCCTGGATCTTTCAATTCTCAACCCCTTCCATCCTCCGCCATTTTGACTCATTACAACACTGAGCCACCTCTCTTCTCGCACCCTCTTATCAAACAGTTCCTGAGAGGGGTAAACAACTTAACGACACTAAGGAGAGCACGCACCCCTGCTTGGGACCTTAACTTTGTACTGGAAAAGGTCATGCTTCCGCCCCTTGAACCTGCTGCACCAGCAGACTTAAAATTCCCCTCTTGGAAAACAGCCTTGCTTTTGGACATCACTTCAGCTAGAAGAGTGTCTGAGCTACAAGCACTCATGGCTGTGGAACCCTTCATTATTTTCCATGCTGGCAGGGTTTCCCTCAGGACTAACCCTTCCTTCATGGCTAAAGTGGTGTCCATTGTGGCTCTCAACCAATCCATCCATTTGCCAACTTTCTTCCCTAATCCTCAAAATAAAGGGGAAGGGATCCTGCACTCCTTGGAATGTGCACAGACTGCTCAGATTCTACCTTGATAGGTCTAAGCCCTTCAGAAAATCTGAGCAGTTACTAGTCAGCTTTGCAACAGGGGCAGAGAGCAAGGCCACTTCAAAACAAACAATTTCCAAATGGATAGCACACTGCATCCGTTTCTGCTACAAGCACCATGGGAAACCAACCCCTCAGGGGGTCAGAACTCATTCCATTAGGGCAACATCTACCTCTACAGCATTTCTCAGGGGAGTCCCTACCAGGGATATCCTGGAAGCTGCTACCTGGAGTTCAGTACACACCTTCACCAAGCATTACCTCCTGCCTATCTTTTCCAAATCCTGGGCAGGTTTTGCAACAGCAGTCCTGCAAGGCATACTAGCCAGCCCTAACTCTTCTTGACTGCCTCCACCCTTCTTCAACTTTGGGAATCCACCCAAGTGTGATGACTGCAACAGTGGAACACGAAGAACATAGTACAGTTGTGTACACTTAACATAAATGTAGATGTTCGAGTGTATTCACTGTTGCAGTCCTGGTTTCCCTCCCTCCAGCCCCCTGGTTTCTCTCTCTCCTCTGTATAGCTATTACTCACCCCTTTTAGGGATATTGGTATTTACTTTTTACTGGTGGTGATTTCCCCACCATAACTTAGCTCCCTATTTGGGGGGCTCCTGACATTTGGGGCTAGAAAAACTGATGTAATAGCATTGGCTGCCTGTTTTTATACCCCTGACGACCTGACGTCAGTCCTGGAGCAACCGCATCCAACGCAGAAATACCAAGTCTCTGGTATTCGGGCCGACTGAGGGCAGCCTGCAGGCAGATAACCCAAGTGTGATGACTGCAACAGTGAATGCACTCGAACATCTACATTTATGGTAAGTGTGCACAACTGTACTTTCTTTTTAGTGTCAGAGACCACTGGGGACCTTAAACCATCTTGGATCTCAGCCATTTAAATCATTTCATATGACAGACAGGCAAAATTCCAAATGGTCGTGGTTCAGTCCATTTTGATTGTTCTGTGGAAGGACAATTGGATGTTGTCTGTAGATCTCCAGGCTACACTTTAAAATAACAAAGGGCCCCAGGAGATTCCTTTGCTTCTGGCTTGGCACTAGTCATTATCAGTTTAGTGTGTTGCCATTTGGTCTGATCACAGCACCCCCCCCCCCCCCCAGTGTGCTCACCAAGATCATGGTAGTAGTACCTGTGCCTAATGAGGATCCAAGTTTTCCAGTGCCTCGATTTACTGGCTCTTCATAGCCTCCACTAAACATCTACTACTCATGCACTGGGACCAATTAATCCAGCTGTTTCTGAATCTAGGATTTTCTGTAAACTTACCAAAATGCCACCTGACTCTAACACAGGTTATAGCATTTTATTGGATGCTACATGGACACCAAACTTCGAATAGTCAGCCTTTGCCAGTCCAGAGCTTTGATATTGCATCTTAACAGCTCTCCAAGTGCTATATCACACACCACCACCAGTGAGATTAGTAGTATGTCTCTTGGGTCTCATGGTGTCTGTGCTTTTAATGATTCCCTTGGCCATATTTTATGAGAGGGTCCTGCAGTGGTCCTTAGCAGTACAGTGGTCTCAATCCGTTTATCCTCAACATTTGAAAATTTGAGTTATGCAAGTCTGCAAGAAAAACATCTGTCTGTGACCGAGGGCTGTCTTTTCCAGATAGATTAATTGATTGTAACAGTGATCATGGATACAGCCCTTCTTGAGTGGGGTTGGGGCGCATTTCAAAAGGAGATTGGTCCAAGGCACATGGTCGTCAGAGGCCAACCTCAATGTCAGTGCCTTGGAGTTGACAGCACTCCTATCTTTGCAGACATTTCAGGACCTCCTCCCCAAGAGTGTAACCTCCTCAGGGACGGACAGCATGTCTGTAGTATGTTACATCAACAAACAGGGACATACCCGACCATGTTATTCATGTTTCACTGTTGTAGTCCTGAGTTATGGGATTTCCTGATGTTCCTCGTTTTTCACTGTTGCAGTCATCACAGTTGGGTTATCTGCCTGCAGGTAGCCCTCAGTCAGCCCGAATACCAGAGTCTTGGGATTTCTGCGTCGGATGCTGTCACCTCTTAGGTTGTCAGGAGTATAAAACATGCAGTCAATGCCATTACATCTGTCTTTCTTGCCGAGAAGGAGCCCAAAGCAGAAGCAGTTCGCAAGTGCCGGTCGGCCGCTACCTGAAAAATTTTTTTTTTTTTGAGTTTCAGACCTGAAGTCTTCTAAAGCTAAGTACCCCGTGTAGGATTCTTTTTTTTTTCTCTAACCGATGTCAGAAAAAATTAACAATTGTCTTGCCTGTGGAAAGCAAATACCTCACAGAGATTTTCATTCTTACTGCATCACCCGTTTAGGCCCAGACCACGACATTCCTAGCTGTCGGTTTTGTACCTTAAAGCCCGAACAGTTCTTCATCGGGCTGTTTTTGTAGCTAAATTCTTTCGCTTTCGATGTTCTTTGTGTTTCACTGTTGCAGTCATCACATTTGCGTTATCTGCTTGCAGTAGCCCTCAGTCGGCCTGATTATCAAAGTCTTGGGTCCTGCATCGGTTGCTGTCTCATCTTCCATTACGTCAGGTAGTCAGAGGTATAAAGCATGCAGCCGATGCCATTACATCAGTCTTTCTTGCCGTGCAGTGCCCGAAGCAGAAGCATTTCACAAGTGCTGGTCGGCCGACTCCTGAAATTTTCATTTTCGAGTTTCAGAACCTAAGTCTTCAACTAAAGCTAAGTACTCCATTGGGGAGAATTTTTCGTGCTCTAAACTAGGGGTGTCCAACCTTTTCACTTGCAGGGGCTGCATTGAGTCAACAGAAATTGTCTTGGGGCCGCATGTAAAATATATCATATAATTAACTGTATCGCTGTCGCGGGCGACCAAAGTCGACGCCCTTGCTGTATTGTAGGTGAATTTGTACAATTAATAAGTGTAATAAATGCATAGTATTTGTCCTAAAATTCAATGTCTCATTCTAATTCTTAAAATAACAGTTAAGTCTAACATCTTAGTTTAACATCAAAGTCTATTTGTTAGAAAAAAAAAAAAATTAACAGGTACGAACCCTTTAATTTGTACGAGATCATACCTGTGATTTTGCTGGTTTCTTAAAGATGTCCATGTCTTCCATCATGTCCTTAATGTCCATATGTTGTCCAAAGTGCTCATGTACTCTTCTGATGTCCTTCAAGGATGCATCTGCAGTCCTAACATATGGGTTGTCCTGCCTCAGGCAGCCCTTCGGTCGGCCGGATTCCAAAGTCTGGGTCTGGCCTCGGCTGATGTCGCACTTCACCCGACGTCACAGCTGCTGGGGTATAAAGGCATCAGCCAACGCCATTTTCCTCAGTCTTTCTTGCCGCGCGGTGCCCGAAGCAGAAGCTGTTCGCAAGTGCCGGTCGGTCAGATCCAGAGATTTCTACTACCGAAGACTTCTAAAAAAGCTAAGTACCCCGTTGGGGACTCTTTCTTGCCTCAGCCGATGTCAGACAAAGTAAATAATTGTTTAACTTGTGGGAAACAAATACCTCATAAGGATTTCCACTCTTACTGCCTTCCTTGCTTAGGCCCAGACCACGACGTAGCAGCTTGTCTAGCCTGTGCTTCCTTCGACCGACAGACGCTTAGACGTCGGTCGGAGTTTGCAGAGGAGTTTTTTGGTCCCGTTTTTGCATATAAAATGCCGTCGGAGACTCCGACTACACAATTAGCTAAAAAGCACAAGGAAAAGGACCGACACTCGCGGTTTCGGCTGAAACCACGGTTAGGCCAACCGCGAGTGTCTCGGTTTCGGCTGAAACCGAGTCCTCTGTTCTTCCTTCGGCCGAAAGCATGCCTCCGATAACCGAGGCCTCACAGAGCATGGCTGAATCTGCTACTGAAATTACTGCTGCAGAAGCAGGCACCCAGGATTTGTCAGACACTATTCCTTTAGACATTTCTACCCCTGCACGTGGGGCTGCTAGACCCCCTGCTTCTATGTCTATCAAGGCCTTTTCCAGGGCTAAAGCAGCTAAATCTTCTAAGGCCTTACCTGCTAAAGCTCCCTCACACAGGCCTACCTCTAGTACCCAGATACTCAGCCTGGCTGAGGATCTTATTTCTTTGATCAGGGGATCCCAACCTCACCCAGATGGGGCCTCTCAACCTCCTCCAGATAAGAGGCCTAGGACTGAACCCCCGGAACCTGTCTCTACAGACTATTCCTCAGATGGCTCAGATATTTCAGACCACCAGGAAGGCCCATATTCTCCTTATGAGGATTCTGATGCAGAAGACTCCATTCCTTCTGCTTCTCCTCCAGAAGAGTTTTCTTTTGGGGAAACCCTCCATTCTATGAGGGAACACTTCCAATGGCAGGGCCAGGATTTTTCAGATTCAAGGAAAAGGCTAAGGACTTTTTTTACACTTACCACAGCATAGGCCTTTAGCCATTCCTCCAGTACTATCAGTGGTTGATGATGCATATAATGATGCCAGTACTGCCCCTGATTCTCTTCCTCCGGCCCCTGCCAAGCCTGACCGATATTACAGGGTCCCGGACACACACTACCACTTGTATAAGGCTCATGTTGCAGACCCAGAAACCATTTCACAGGGCCCTAAAGGTGTGGCAGCTGCCTCTGCCAAAAACCCTCTTCCCTCTGAAAGGGAATCTAGAGCATTAGAGATGGGGTAAAAGGTTTATACTTCTGCTACTCTTTCGGCCAGGGCCTTAAACTGTCAATTTCACATGATTCAGTACCAGGAATTTTTGTTAGACCAGCTAAATAAAAAACTGTCCTCTCCTGAACCTATAGACCGCAAGTCCCTTCAGGATTTGGTACATAACTCTCAGCAGGTCAGTAATCATTTCTTAAAATGTGGCTATGATGCACTGGAGGCTTCCTTTAGATCAGCTATGACTGGAGCAGTGATTCGAAGGCATGCCTGGTTAAAAGAACAATCCTTACCAGACCATGTTAAGTCAAAACTCCTAGATGCTCCTATGGAGAAACAAAGTTTGTTTGGCTCCCCTGCTCAGGAGATTCTAAAGAAAGTGGAAGAAAAAGCAAAATCTGTCCAAACAGTCAAGGATTTTTTACAGGTCCAACCTCCGAGGTTTAGCAGAAATTGGCCTTCGAAGAATTGGTCCTTTCCAGACACCTCCAGAGCACAGAGAGGCAGAAATAGACGCCCAAGAGGCAGAGGTCAATCTAGGGGTGCCTACAGGGGACGTCAGTGGCAACCTGCCAACCAGAGAAGTGCTGCCACAGATGCAACTACAACCACTTCCACAGGACAGACACAATGACTTGGCTCTGGTTCCGCCTACCAGGGAACAACTGGAAGCACCCTTGGGCGGAAAGCTAGCCTTCTTTTCCGACAACTGGCATTGCATTACAGGAGACAAATGGACTTTACAAACAATAGACAAGGGCTACAGGTTTCACTTCCACACTCTACCAAAAAAGAGAGGAATGCCAAACCTACCACCAAGCCAAAAAACAGAGGCTCAAAGACAAATCAACAACTTACTAAGGATGAGAGCTATAGAAAAGGTACCGCCTTTGGAGCAAGGCCAAGGATTTTACTCCAGGCTTTTCCTTGTACCAAGAAAAGAAAATCAATGGAGACCTATTCTCGACTTGTCCGCACTGAACACGTACCTCATTGTTCCAAAATTCAAAATGCTGACCCTCCAGCAACTTCTTCCCATGCTGGGCAAGGAGTCTTGGCTGGTGACTCTAGATCTCAAGGAGGCATACCTGCACGTCCCTATAAGACCAGATTGCAGAAGACACCTCAGATTTCTTGCAGGATCAGAGCATTATCAATTCTCAGCATTGCCCTTTGGCTTATCTACTGCGCCCAGAGTATTCACGAAATGCCTGGCATCAGTAATTGCTCATTGCAGGCTTCAGGGAATTCAAATTTACCCATACCTGGACGACTGCCTAATACAAGCGGACAACAAGACAAAATTAACAAAAGATTTGGAAAATGTCATACAACTGTTGCAAGCCTTGGGATTACACAGTCAACATTCAAAAGTCAAGACTAGTACCATCCCAAAGGATAACATTTGTGGGTGCAGAACTGGATACATCAACTCAGATGGCTTTTCTCACAGAAGAAAAACAAAAGCAACTTCCAGTCTATTTCATGACATTAACAACACAAACTCAGCTTACTGCAAGGAAAGTCCTGCAAGCCCTGGGTTACATGGCATCCTGCATAATATTGATTCCGCATGCCAGGCTGCATATGAGAAAGTTGCAATGGTACCTAAGGACTGTATGGTCTCAACACAAGCACAGTCTAGAAGCCCAGATTCCAATAATTCCATGCCTGAAACAAGAATTCCTGTGGTGGGCTCAGGCCTGTCAGATGAACAGAGGCTTGCCTTTCCACAAACCACATCCAAGCCAGACCATCACCACGGACGCCTCAGACCTAGGCTGGGGGGCACACATGGTGGACAAGTGTATACAAGGCCTATGGACCCAAGACCAGCTGAATCTACTCATAAATCTAAAGGAGATGCTGGCAGTGAAACATGCAATCCAGGCATTCAGACCATTCCTTCAACAAGGTCAACTGCTGATAAGGACGGACAATACCACAGTCATGTGGTACATCAACAAACAGGGAGGTACACACTCATACCCTCTATGCCGGATGGCAATGGACCTGTGGAATTTGGCCCTGATTCTCAACATTCAACTACAGGCCAGATTTGTACCAGGAAAAGAAAATTCACTAGCAGACACCTTAAGCAGAACTACCATGGATGCTCACGAATGGATGCTGCATCCAGATATCTTCAAAACCATAACAAAGAAATGGGGAATGCCAGAGATAGACCTGTTCGCCTCCCCACACAACCACCAATTGAAGAAATTCTGCACAAGAGCATACCACCCACTTGCCTGGAGGGTGGACTCCCTTTCCTTCAGCTGGAAAAACCTGACAGCATATGCATTTCCACCTCTTCCTTTGATGTACAAAGTCCTACTGAAGATCAGAGAGGAACAGCCAAGGGTAATCCTGATAGCTCCAGACTGGCCAAGGCAGTATTGGTACCCGCTACTGAGAAGCATGTCTCGGACACACTCATGGCCTCTACCTCTATGTCCCTTACTTCTAACACAGAACAACTACAAGACCCTGCATCCAAACTTGAAAATACTGCAGCTAGCTGCTTGGAATATTGCATAAAACAAAATAAACCAGATTTATCTCAGAGGGTTAAGGACATTATCCTGGAGGCACGCAAACCCTCCACAAGGAAAACGTGTTCAGCCAAATGGAAAAGATTCCTCATTTGGAGTGCAGCAAAGGGAGAAAATGTCTCATTGGCTAACATAGCACACATCCTGGAATACTTAGCAGAACTGTTCCACAATGGCCTGTCCTACTCCTCCATTAAGATTCATGCATCGGCAATTTCAGCAGAATACAACATGGATCCTCCTGTCTTCTCTCATCCTCTACTCAGGCAGTTCTTGAGAGGAATCAAAAATGTAAAGCCTCCAAGGAAACCACCTTTACCTACATGGGATCTCAACTTTGTGCTGGAAAAGTTAACACTTCCCCCTTTGAACCAGCAGCAACAGCAGACTTACAGTTCTTATCTTGGAAAACTGCTTTCCTGCTAGCAATCACTTCAGCAAGAAGGGTATCTGAGTTACAGGCATTAATGGCAGTACAGCCCTTCCTCATCTTCCATCAGGATAGAGTGTCTCTGAGAACTAATCCTACTTTTATGCCAAAAGTGGTCTCCAGAGTATCATTGAACCAAGCGATTCATTTACCTACATTCTTCCCCAACCCACAGAACAGGGGAGAAAGACTACTACATACCTTGGATGTGCACAGACAATTACGCTACTATCTGGACAGAACTAAGACCAACAGAAAAACTGACCAGCTGCTGGTAGCATATGCAACAGGAGTGCAAGGGAAAGCAATTTCAAAACCGACAATCTCAAAATGGATAGGAAATTGCATTAGATTTTGCTACTCTTTTCATGGAAAGACAACTCCTGAAAATATCAGGCCTCACTCCACAAGAGCTACAGCCACCACTACAGCTTTCCTACGAGGAGTGGCTACCAAAGACATTTTAGAAGCTGCTACTTGGAGCTCCGTGCATACATTTGCCAAGCATTATAATCTTCACTTATATTCTAGATCCCGAGCAGGTTTTGCAACTGCTGTTTTGCAAGGGATCTTAACTACACCATCTTTATCTTAGTGCCTCCTCCCCCAGTTTGGCTATGGTATTCTACCCATATGTTAGGACTGCAGATGCATCCTTGAAGGACATAGTACAGTTTTGTACCTACCATAAATGTAGATGTCCGATAGGTATGCATCTGCAGTCAGGATTACCCACCCTCCTTCCCCTCTGTGGTATTCCTAGGGTATTTACCCCTCTTTTAGCTAGCTGGGGGAATCTATTATGGTGTATTTGTTTGTATATATGTATATATAGATATATATATTTTTTGCTCTCTCCTGTTTGGAATTATTTGCATTTATCCAAATTTAGCCTTCCTAGAGGGCACCTGGCATCTGGGGCAAGAAACACTGAGGAAAATGGCGTCGGCTGATGCCTTTATACCCCAGCAGCTGTGACGTCGGGTGAAGTGCGACATCAGCCGAGGCCAGACCCAGACTTTGGAATCCGGCCGACCGAAGGGCTGCCTGAGGCAGGACAGCCCATATGTTAGGACTGCAGATGCATACCTATCGGACATCTACATTTATGGTAGGTACAAAACTGTACTTTTCTAGCTTTGGAATCTGTCCCTGAAATTATTCAAGACATGCTACATCTGGTCAGGCTGGACTGAAGATGAAAGAAGGTTCTTCAGTGGTATTCTCAAACTGAGCATCCCTTTGGGAAAGGCACATTTCTAGCTTTGGAATCTGTCCCTGAAGTATGGCACTGGCAATATTTCTTGCTTTTGCACTGCTGTCTGGTCAGGCCGGTCTGAAGATGAAAGAAGGTTCATCAGTGGTATTCTCAAACTGAGCACCCCTTTGGAAAGACACATTTCTAGCTTTGGAATCTGTCCCTGAAATGTTCACCGTGCATACAGCTGCAGTCATAACAGATGGGTTCTCCTGCCGTCAGGCGGGTCCTCGGTCGGCCGAATTCCAAAGTCTAGGTCCGGCGTCGGTTGTCATCGCTTCTTCCCTGACGTCAGTGCGCCAGGGGTATAAAAGAACCAGCTTGCGCCATTTTCTTCAGTCTTTCTTGCCGCGCGGTGCCCGAAGCAGAAGCAGTTCGTAAGTGTCGGTCGGCCAGCTCCTGAAATTACTAAAATTTTGAAACTGAAGTCTTCTTGAAAGCTAAGTACCCCGTTGGGGAAAATTTTCTTGCCTCAGACTGATGTCGGACAAAGTTAATAATTGTATTTCATGTGGGAAGCAAATACCGCATAAGGATTTCCATTCCCTCTGTATACCTTGTTTAGGCCTAGACCACGACGTCTCGGTCTGCCGCTTTTGTGCTACATTCAACAAACGCACCATTAAGCGTCGGGCGGAGTTTGCCCAGCATTATTTTGGAAAAACATTTAACTGTATTATGTCGTCGGATACTCCGACTCCAGTTTTGTCTAAAAGATGCAAAGATAAGGACCGACATACGAGGTCCCCGGCCTCTACTGACACCACGCCGAAGCCAACTACACGTGGTCCGGTTCTCAGCGAGGCATCTACGCAGCCCCTGACTACCGACGACATTTCTTTGGCGGTGTTTCCTGTGCCCGAGGTCGCAGGCTCCTCGGCCCACACCTCGACTACTGATACCGAAGCCACTCGTGGTGTTGAACCTCAAAATGTGGACAGGTCTACCTCCACTCAAGGTGTCTTCAGACCTTCCTCTTCTTTCTCCATCAAGGCTTTCACTAAGTCTAAAGCAGCCATGCACTCTAAGAGACAAGCTACTCAGGGCCCATCTCCAGGCCCCATGCCTAAAAAACAGATGCTTAAAATGGCTGAGGATTTAATTACTCTTATCAGGGGTTCTCAACCCCCACTGGACAAAAGGCCCAGAGTGGAGGAAGAATCCCCCTCCTCTGATCAGGGCTCCATTATTTCAGAGCACTCTGATGATCATGAACATTCTTACTCCCCTTTTGAAGACTCTGATGCGGAGGAGTCCATCCCTAATGTATTCCCCCCCCCCAGAGGATTACTCATTTGGGGAAACTTTACATACCTTAAGGGAACACTTCCACTGGGAAGGCCAAGATTATTCAGATTCCAAGAAAAGGCTTAGGGAATTTATCTTACTACCTCAGCACAGGCCTCTGGCTATACCTCCTGTCTTGGACATCCTAGATGATGATTACTCGGAGGCCTGCCTTAACCCGGACTCTCTACCTCCAGCCCCAGTTAAGCCTGACAGGTACTACAGGGTTCCTGACTCACACCAATTTCTATACAAAAGCCATGCTGCTGACCCAGAAACCATCTCACAGGTCCCCAAGGGAATTAAGGCCTCCACTGCTAAAAATCCATTACCTTCCGAGAGAGATTCCAGATCCTTAGAAAGGTGGGGAAAAAAGGTATATACCTCGGCTACCTTAACCATGAGGGCCTTAAACTGTCAGTTCCATATGCTAAAATACCAACAGTTTTTGTTATCACAATTGAAAAGTAAAATGTCACAACCTGAACAACCAGACTTGAAGGAGTTGCAGGATTTGATGCATAGTGCAGAACAAGTGGGTAAGCATACCTTACAATGTGGATGTCCTTCATGGATGCATCTGCAGTCATAACAAATGGGTTGTCCTGTCGTCAGGCAGCCCTTCGGTCGGCCGGATTCCAAAGTCTGAGTCCGGCTTCGGCTGATGTCGCACTTCACCCGACGTCATCTCTGCTGGTCTTCGGGTATAAAGGCATCAGCCGATGCCATTTTCCTCAGTCTTTCTTGCCGCGTGGTGCCCGAAGCAGAAGCTGTTCGCAAGTGCCGGTCGGTCAGATCCAGAGATTACTACTACCGAATACTACTTCGAAGACTTCTAAAAAGCTAAGTACCCCGTTGGGGACTCTTTCTTGCCTCAGCCGATGTCAGAAAAAGTCAATAACTGTTTAACTTGTGGGAAACAAATACCTCATAAAGATTTCCACTCTTACTGTTTGCCTTGCTTAGGCCCAGACCACGACGTAGCAGCCTGTTCGGCCTGTGCTTCCTTCAACCGACGAACGCTTAGGCGTCGGTCAGAGTTTGCAGAACAGTTTTTCGGCTCAGATTTTGCGTACATTATGCCGTCGGATCCTCCGACTACACAAATTGTTAAAAAACGCAAAGAAAAAGACCGACACTCGCGGTCCGCGGTTTCGGCCAAAACCACTGTTAAGCAAGCCGCGAGTGTCTCAGTTTCGGCCAAAACCGAGAAAACTGGTCATACTTCAGCTGAATCCATGACTACTACTGAGGCTCCTTCTACCTTACCTGAATCAGCCTCAGAAATTTTGCCTACAACTGTGGTTCCTACTGATTTATCAGACACCATCCCTTTGGATATCTCTACCCCAGCATGTGGTGCTGCTAGGCCTCCTGCAGCCATGTCTATTAAGGCCTTTGCCAGGGCTAAAGCAGCCAAATCAGCCAAATCAGTGCCTGTTAAACCACCCTCACTCAGGCCCACTTCTAGTTCACAAATGCTTACTCTGGCAGAAGATTTAATATCCTTAATTAGGGGATCCCAATCTCACCCAGACAGGGCCTCTCAGCCCCCAGAAAAGAGACCTAGGGCAGAGCCCCCCGAGCCTGTGTCCTCTGATGATTCTGCGGATGACTCAGACATTACAGACCAGCCAGAGGCTCCTTTTTCCAATTATGAAGATTCAGATGCTGAAGAATCCATTCCAGCTGCCTCTCCACCAGAGGAATTCTCCTTTGGGGAAACCTTACATGCTATGAGAGAACAATTCCAATGGCAGGGACAAGATTTCTCTGATTCAAGAAAAAGGCTTAGGACTTTTCTGCACTTACCACAACATAGGCCCTTAGCTATACCTCCTGTCCTGTCTGTTGTGGACGATGCATTTAATGATGTCTGCACTGCACCTGATTCTTTACCTCCAGCCCCTGCCAAACCAGATAGATTTTACAGGGTGCCAGACACTCATCACCACCTATACAAGGCCCCACTTGCAGACCCCGAAACTATATCCCAGGGGCCTAAGGCAGTAGCCTCGACCACAGCAAAAGATCCTATTCCATCTGAAAGGGAATCGAGGTCCTTAGAGATGGGGGAAAAAAGTCTACACCTCTGCTACTCTCTCAGCTAGAGCTTTAAACTGTCAGTTTCACATGATCCAATACCAAGAGTTTATGCTTGACCAGTTAATTAAAAAGCTGTCCTCTGATGAATCTTTAGATAAGAAATATGTATTAGAAATGGTGAATAACATCCAACAGGTTAGTAACCATTCTTTAAAATGTGGCTATGATGCACTGGAGGCTTCATTTAGATCAGCCATGACTGGCACAGTGATAAGAAGGCATGCATGGTTGAAAGAACAGGTCTTACCGGATCATGTTAAAGCTAAGCTATTGGATGCTCCTATGGATAAGGCCAGTCTATTTGGGGAACCTGCCCAGCAGGTAATGAAGAAAATGGAAGAGAAGGCAAAACCTGTACAAACAGTTAAAGATTTCCTACAGGTTCAGCCCCCAAGGTTTAGCAGGAACTGGCCTGCCAAAAATTGGTCCTTTCCTGACTCCACAAGATCACAAAGGGGCAGGAACAGACGCTCTAGGGGCAGAAATCAATCCAGAGGAGGTGCCTACAGAGGATGACAGTGGCAAGGCAATAACCGAGGCACAGATACAACCACTGCCACTGCAACCGGACAATCACAGTGACTTGGCTCTGTCTCCGCCTACCAGGGAGCAATTAGCAGCACCATTAGGCGGAAGGTTAGCCCTATTCTCGAAAAATTGGCACTATATCACAAAAGACAAGTGGATTTTGCAAACTATAGACCAAGGCTACCGGTTCCACTTCCACACTTTACCAGTAAAAAGAGGAATGCCAAACCTGCCCCCAAATCAAAAAATAGAAGCCCTGCACCAGATAGCGGAATTAATAAAAATGAGAGCTGTGGAAAGAGTACCAATAACAGAACAGGGCAAAGGATTCTACTCCAGACTCTTCCTAGTACCAAGAAAAGAGAAAAACTGGAGACCTATTCTCGACCTGTCCATCTTAAACACATACATCATTGTCCCAAAATTCAAAATGCTGACCCTACAGCAACTTCTTCCCATGCTGGGCAAGGAGTGTTGGCTGGTAACTCTAGATCTCAAGGAGGCATACCTGCACGTCCCCATTCGACCAAATTGCAGAAGATACCTCAGATTTCTTGCAGGATCAGAGCACTATCAATTCTCAGCATTGCCCTTTGGCTTATCTACTGCCCAGAGTATTCACAAAATGCCTGGCATCAGTAATCGCTCACTGCAGAGTACAGGGAATCCAAATTTATCCATACCTGGACGACTGCCTGTTACAAGCGGACAACAAAAGCAAGCTGACAACAGATTTACAAAGGGTCATTTACTTGCTACAAGCCCTGGGATACACAGTCAATTTACAAAAGTCAAGGCTGATACCATCCCAGACAAGAACTTTTTTGGGCGCGGAATTGGACACAGTAAAACAGATGGCATTCCTAACTGCAGAAAAACAAAAAGAGCTTCCTCTTTACTTCTTGGCATTAACAAAGCAGAACAAACTAACAGCAAGAAAAGTTCTACAGGCCTTGGGCTTCATGGCATCATGCATAATCTTGGTCCCACATGCCAGACTGCATATGAGAAAGTTACAGTGGTACCTAAAGAATTTATGGTCTCAACACAGGCACAGCTTAGAAACAGAAATACCACTAATCCCATGCTTAAAACAGGAGTTCCTATGGTGGGCTCGGGCATGCCAGTCATACCCAGGCTTACCCTTCCACAACCTTCCAGCAAACCAAACCATCACAACGGACGCCTCAGACCTAGGATGGGGGGCACACATGCTGGACAAATGCGTACAAGGACTGTGGACTCAGGACCAGCTGCACCTGCACATAAACCAAAAAGAAATGCTGGCAGTAAAACTGGCAATCCTAAAATTCAGACCATTCGTCAAAGAAGGCCATTTGATGATAAGGACAGACAACACCACAGTCATGTGGTACATCAACAAACAGGGAGGCACTCATTCTTACCCCCTATGCAGAATGACTTTGGACCTTTGGAATCTGGCTCTCAGCTACAACATCCAGTTACAGGCAATATTTGTACCGGGAAAAGAGAACACCCTAGCAGACATTTTAAGCAGAACCACCTCGGATGCTCACGAATGGATGCTACACCCGGACATCTTCAAGGCCATCACAAAGAAATGGGGAATGCCACAAATAGATCTATTCGCTTCCCCACTAAATCACCAGCTCAAAAAATTCTGCACAAGGACATTCCACCCACTTGCATGGAAGGTGGACTCTCTCTCCTTCAGCTGGAGAGGCCTGACAGCATATGCATTTCCACCTCTTCCCTTGATCCACAAGGTACTACTGAAAATCAAAGAGGAACGTCCAAGGATAATTCTGATAGCTCCGAACTGGCCAAGACAACACTGGTACCCATTGCTGAGGAGCATGTCTCGGGAGAAAATGTGGTCAATACCCCTGATGCCTCTGATGTTAACTCAGAACAACTACAACATCATACATCCAAACCTAAAAACCTTGCAACTGACTGCCTGGAACATCACATAGCAGTAACTAACCCAGACGTTTCACAAAGGGTTAAAGACATTATCCTTGAAGCCCGCAGACCTTCAACAAGAAGGAACTATGCAGGAAAATGGAAAAGGTTCATCATTTGGAGTACTGAAAGAGGAAAAGATGTGTCGAACATAGATATTGCTAACATTCTGGAGTACTTGGCAGAGCTTCTACATACAGGCCTGTCCTATTCCTCCATCAAGATACATGCATCAGCTATTTCAGCAGAATACAGCTTTGATCCTCCTGTCTTTTCACATCCTCTATTCAGGCAGTTCCTCAGAGGGATCAAGAATGTAAAACCTCCTAGGAAACCACCATTACCAGCATGGGACTTGAATTTTTTACTAGAAAAGTTGACACTCCCTCCGTTTGAACCAGCAGCAACAGCAGATCTACAACACCTGTCATGGAAAACTGCTTTCCTACTGGCTATTACTTCAGCAAGGAGGGTTTCGGAACTACAGGCCTTAATGGCAGTGCAACCCTTCCTAATCTTCCATCAAGATAGGGTGTCCATGAGAACTAATCCTACATTTATGCCTAAGGTGGTATCCAGTGTGTCTTTAAACCAGGCAATCCACCTACCTACCTTCTTTCCCAATCCACAAAACAGAGGTGAAAGAATAATGCATACCTTGGATGTACATAGACAGTTATGCTACTACCTGGACAGAACCAAAGGTAACAGAAAAACTGACCAGCTCTTTGTAGCCTATGCAACAGGAAGGGAAGGAAAAGCAATTTCCAAACAGACAATCTCCAAATGGATAGGAAATTGCATAAGATTCTGTTACTCCTACCATGGAAAACCAATTCCACAGAACATAAGACCTCATTCTACAAGGGCTACAGCCACTACCACAGCTTTCTTAAGAGGAGTGGCAACCAAGGACATTATTGAGGCGGCTACTTGGACCTCCGTGCATACATTTGCCAAGCATTATAATTTACCTCTATATTCTAGATCCCGAGCAGGGTTTGCCACTGCTGTACTGCAAGGGATCCTGACTACACCATAATTTTTATTCCTCCTCCCCTAGTTTGGCTATGGTATTCTACCCATGTGTTATGACTGCAGATGCATCCATGAAGGACATAGTACAGTTTTGTACCTACCATAAATGTAGATGTCCGAACTGGATAGCATCTGCAGTCAGGATTACCTTCCCTCCTTCCCCTCTGTGGTACTCCTAGGGTATTTACCCTCCTAATAGCTAGCTGGGGGGGGGGTCTCTTATGGTGTCTTTGTTTGTATATATGTACATACATGTTTAGTTTTTGTGTTTGCCTTCTACTATTTTGGAAACATTGGCTTTTATCCAAAATTTAGCTTTCCAAGAGGGCAATTGGCATCTGGGGCAAGAAACACTGAGGAAAATGGCGTCGGCTGATGCCTTTATACCCCCAGACCAGCAGAGATGACGTCGGGTGAAGTGCGACATCAGCCGAAGCCAGACCCAGACTTTGGAATCCGGCCGACCGAAGGGCTGCCTGACGACAGGACAACCCATTTGTTATGACTGCAGATGCTATCCAGTTCGGACATCTACATTTATGGTAGGTACAAAACTGTACTTTTTGATGCTTTAGAGGCCTCATGTAGAGCTGCTGTTACAGGATCAGTCATACATAGACATGCCTGGCTCAAGGAACAAACCTTGCTTGATCATGTCCAAGCTAAATTACTAGATGCCCCTCTTCAAAAGGATGTATTATTTGGTGCTAATGCTGAGGGGAGGTATTAAGGAAAATGGAGGAAAAGGCTAAATCAATGCAAACCGTGAAAGATTTTCTACAGGTACAACCCCCATGTTTCAGTAGAAATTGGCCTTCCAAAAATTGGCCCTTTCCAGCCACGGACAGACCCCAAAGAGGCAGATACAGGCGCCCGAGGGGCAGAGGACAATCCCAAGGATCGATTAGAGGCAGACAATGGCAAGCTCCTGCACAAAGAGGTGGTGAGGATAACTCGCAATCATTCAGAAAGCAAGCCCAATGACTTTCCCCTTTGCATGCCAAACAAGACTCAAATGGCAGCCCCCTTAGGAGGAAAGCTGGCATTATTTTCAAGAAATTGGCATGTTGTCACAAAAGACAAATGGATCCTGGACATCATAAACAGAGGCTACAGATTCCATTTTCACACCCTTCCAAAAATGAGAGGCATGCCAAACCTGGCACACAATCAAAGGGCAGAGGCACAAAGGCAAATTACAGATCTCATAGACATGAAAGCTATTCAAGAGGTACCTACGCACGAACAAGGTCAAGGTTTTTATTCCAGGCTATTCCTGGTACCAAGGAATGGAAAAGATTGGAGATCTATTTTGGACCTATCCATCCTAAACACATTTCTACTCTTACCAAAATTCAAGATGCTCACTCTACAGCAACTTCTTCCCATGCTGGGCAAGGAGTCTTGGCTGGTTACATTGGACCTCAAGGAGGCATACCTGCATGTCCCAATCAGACAAAATTGCAGAAGATACCTCAGATTTCTTGCAGGTTCAACCCATTATCAATTCTCTGCATTGCCCTTTGGCTTATCTACTGCGCCCAGAGTATTCACGAAATGCCTGGCATCAGTAATTGCCTACTGCAGACTTCAAGGGATACAAATATACCCCTATTTGGACGACTGCCTGATCCAAGCGGACAGCAAGCACATTCTTCTGAAACATCTGGCTTATGTAATAATGTTGTTGAACTCATAGGTTCATAGGTTAGTACTAGGCTAACTGCCCTTGCGAGCCATTTTAAGCCTAGCCAATTATCCCTTGTGAGATTCAAACCCTGCACCTTGTGTTTGTAAGGCAAACACCTTAACCATTAGGCCACCCTCCCAACCCTCTCTGGGATACACAGTCAACAAAAAGCAATCAAGGCTAATACCCTCTCGGAAGATAATGTTCCTGGGTGCCAACTTGGACACAAACACCCAGATGGCCTACCTCACGCCAGTGAAGCAGGGGCAACTAACTCAATACTTCAGAGCACTAGCAAATTGCACCAAGCTGACTGCAAGGAAAATCCTGCAGGCTCTGGGATTCATGGCATCTTGCATTTTACTAATCCCATGTGCAAAGCTGCATATGAGGAAACTTCAATGGTACCTGAAAAACATATGGTCTCAACACAGCCACAGTTTGGAAACAATAATACCACTAATTCCATGTCTACAAAAGGAATTTCTGTGGTGGGCTCAAGCATGCCAAACAAACACAGGTCTTCCATTCAGCAAGCCTCAAGCAAATCAAGTCATCACAACAGACGACTCGGACTACGCATGGGGGGCGCACATGACAGATCGGTGCATTCAGGGCAAATGGTCCCAAAAAGAAAAGCACCTTCACATCAATCAAAAGGAAATGCTAGCAGTAATAAAGGCTATTATAGCTTTCAAGGACCTGCTGCAACCAGGTCAACTATTGATAAGAACGGACAACACCACAGTTATGTGGTACATAAACAAACAGGGAGGAACACATTCATACCCCCTATGCAGACTGGCCATGTCATTTTGGAACAGGGCCATGGACTTACAAATCGAACTACAAGCACAGTACTTGCCAGGCAAGGAAACACGCAGGCAGACAACCTAAGCAGAAATATGACAGATCCACACGAATGGAAGTTACATCCAAAAGTTTTTACAGAAATAATCCAAGCATGGGGAAGGCCAGACATAGATCTCTTTGCCTCCCACAAAAATCACCAATTGACAAAATTCTGCTCAAGGATTTTCCATCCAAAGGCCTGGAGAGTGGACGCTCTCTCTTTCAGTTGGACATCAATGACAGTTTATGCCTTCCCACCTCTTCCTCTGCTGCCCAAAGTTCTATTGAAAACCAGAGCAGACAGACCAAAGATGATTCTCATTGCTCCGGACTGGCCAAGACAACACTGGTACCCACTCCTGAGGAGCCTGAGGCATTCCCCACCATGGACCCTGCCTCTAATGCCTCTTCTTCTGACTCGGCACAGCTTCAAAACTCTTCACAGCCAGCTAAAAACACTCAATCTAGCCGCATGGAAGATTCCTTAGCATCACAACAGACCCTACTCTCCAAGGAGGTGCAGGATGTCATTCTGGAGGCCAGAAGGCCATCAACTAGAAAAGCTTACTCCGCAAAATGGAAACGGTTTTGTGTCTGGAATGAGAAAAAGGGCCAGGATCCTGGAAAACTGAATTATTTCAAATACTACAGTATCTAGCTGAGCTGCTAAGCAGTGGACTTTCATTCTCCTCCATCAAAATCCATGCCTCAGCAATTTCTGCAGAATACAACACTGATCCACCCTTATTCTCTCACCCTCTCTTAAGACAGTTCCTCAGAGGGGCTAAGAATCTAAGACCCCCAAGGAAACAACCAATACCTGCTTGGGATCTCAATTTCATTCTGGAAAAACTGACCCTGCCTCCCTTTGAGCCAGCTGCTTCATCAGATTTGCAATATTTGTCCTGGAAAACAGCTTTCCTTCTAGCTATTACCTCAGCTCGTAGAGTTTCAGAACTACAAGCTCTCATGGCTGTGCAGCCTTTTATCATCTTCCATCAGGACAGAGTTTCCTTACGAACCAATCCGTCCTTTATGCCTAAAGTGGTATCCAGGGTAGCTTTGAATCAGGCCATATACTTACCTACCTTTTATCCTAATCCTCAAAACAAAGGGGAGAGATTACTACATTCCTTGGACATCCACAGACAACTCGGTTATTATCTGGACAGAACAAAGCCTTTCAGAAAATCAGAACAGCTCTTTGTGTCCTATGCTGTAGGAGCTCAAGGAAAGCCAATTTCGAAACAGACAATCTCAAAATGGATAGCCCACTGCATACGCTTTTGCTATTTTTTTCATGGCAAAACTGTACCTACAGGCATCAGATCTCACTCCACAAGGGCCACAGCTACCTCTGTAGCTTTCTTCAGAGGAGTTCCTACCAAAGATATATTGGAAGCAGCCACTTGGAGTTCTGTGCATACCTTTTCCAAGCACTACCACCTACCATTATACTCCAAAAGTTGAGCAGGCTTTGCCACTGCAGTCTTGCAGGGCATCCTGGCTCCTAGTTCCACCTAGTGCCTACCACCCCTTTCTTAGCTTTGGGATTCTACCCATCTGTTATGACTGCAGCTGTATGCACGATGAACATAGTACAGTTTTGTACCTACCATAAATGTAGATGTTAGAGTGCTAATACAGCTGCAGTCCAGGTTTCCCTCCCTCCTTCCCCTCTTGGGACAGGCCTATTGGCTAACACCTCCTCATACAACCTGATTGGGGTATTCTTTTATGGTGTATTTGGTTGCAACTACTGTATTTTGATTATATTGCATTGCTTTATTACACAAATTTATGTATTGCCTTCCTTCTGGGGGCACCTGACATCTGGGGCAAGAAAAACTGAAGAAAATGGCGTCGGCTGGTTCTTTTATACCTCTGGCGCACTGACGTCAGGGAAGAAGCAACGACAACTGACACCGGACCTAGACTCTGGAATTCGGCCGACCGAGGACCTGCCTGACAGCAGGAGAACCCATCTGTTATGACTGCAGCTGTATTAGCACTCGAACATCTACATTTATGGTAGGTACAAAACTGTACTATATGGCACTGGCAATATTTCTTGCTTTTGCACTGCTGTCTGGTCAGGCTGGTCTGAAGATGAAAGAAGGTTCATCAGTGGTATTCTCAAACTGAGCACCCCTTTGGAAAGGCATAATCTAAAGTAGTTAACTTCATTTGTGCAGCAATGTATGGGAATCGGATCCGACCTCGGATCCGAGCCGGCAGTTTTCAACAGCTTTAGATCTGAGCTCCAAGCTCCTCCCCATAATCCCCTGCCAACCCTGACTGACCTCCGATCTAGTTTGCCGCGGTTTACTTCAGCAGCTTGATCCTACGAGTTCCAGGATTTTCATCACTTTGTGAGAAAATTTAACCTTTTTTTTGTCCCTTTTATAAACTTTTGGTGTGTGTGTGTGTGCTTGTGTGTGTGTGTGTGTGTGTGTGTGTGTGTGTGTGTGTGTGTGTGTGTGTGTGTTCAGGTCCCTTTCCTAATCTTAAACACTCTTCATTTACTTTATTTTTCTTCATATTTAACCTCCCCCTTCCTTCGTGGTTCCGTCAGGGTTGTGTGTGTGTTTGGGGCCTAGTGTGTGTGGTTACCTTTTTAGTTAATATGTCTGAGGCCCCAAAGCTGATTTTTTTCTATGTGCACCGAGTGTGGCCATAAGCTGTCCCCAGCGGATGGCCACACTTGGTGTGTGTTGTGCCTTGGGGTTGAGCACCTGTCCTCTGGTTGTACCATTTGTGCGGCATTCAACCCCAGGGCACTCAAGGACCGGAGGTCTAAGCTGATTCTGCCGGGTCTTCTGACCCCAGACTCAGCTTCTACCTCCAGTCCTCCCGTGGCTCTCGCTGCAGCTGCCACTCCTGCTTCCCTCCCCCCGGCCAGGACTCAATCTCCCACCTTAGGCCCGGAGGAGAGGGAGGCCAGAAAAGAAAAAAGGAGGCTAAGCGGTCTTTTCCCTCCAGAACTTTTGGGTCTCCTCCTTCTCAGATCCGGTCCCCGTGCTTTTCACCTAGTCCTGAGGAGGAGGAGACTCTATCTCCTTCGATGTCATCGAGGCGACACTCCTGCTCCACCTCGGTGGCCTTGTCGAGATCGACCAGAAGTCTCACGGATGCAGATTTGGTCCGGATGATGAGAAGATTCCTCCAGGCCCAACTGCAGATGGGAGTGCTCCTGCCTACCCCCTTCTTTGACCCGATAGCTCCTTCTCCGTCCCGTTTTACGGGTTCGGAGTCTTCGGAGCCGGGCAGCCTTGGAGCCGGGGGTGTGTCGGCGCCGATAGTCTTGGGTACTTAGGCGCCAACGCTTCCCTCGAGTCTGTCAAGTCCATTTTCTTCGGATCGGAGCTCTCGGAGCCAAGGGCTGAGCTTTGGATCCGGTGGTATCGGTATGTCTTCGGCTCCGTCCAGATCGGAGCATACTGGTCCATCGGATCCGATCACTTCGGTGCCGGCTCCGATCCGTCCATCAGATCCGAGCGAGGGTCTGCTTTCGGATCCCAGAGAGAGCAGCTCTCCCTCAGCATTCGACATGGTGGAGAGGGCCCTGCCGAGACAATCCAGGCCCCCGGCCTTTGTCACGGCTCCACCCTGCACTCCATTGTTGGGTCCGACTTCCATCACCTGGCCCCAGGGACAGCCTGCTTTGACGTCCCAGGTAGTTTCATTGGAACAAGACGTGGCTGGTGAAACCTTCTCGGACAGCCCCCCCCCCGAGGAGGTTCCTCACAAGCGAAGGTGCAAAAGGAGGCACCTGGACTCCCCCGAGTCCTTGACTGAGGACACGGATTTGGAGGAAGGGGAAGGCTCCCCAAGATCACCCCCCAAAGATGTCGCATTTGGTGACATCATGGAGATGCTTAGAATAAGGGGGGGGGGGTGGTCTGCCCCAAATCCTACCTCGGATGAATCCGTGTTCCTGGAGGCGTTTGAAGCAGGCCTGTCTACCTCTTGGGTGTCCCCTCTGGACGACCCCCTGGTAGACTTGATTACTACCAGGGCGTGGAAGGAGCCGGACACTGTGGAGCCAGTCCCCAAGCACCCAGACAAGATCCTTAGCCCACCCTCTGACAAGTCCCACTTGAGTAAGGGTCCCCCTGTAGATGCCATGTTGGTGGCGGTGGCCACCAAGAGGGAACTAGCTCAGGAGAGTCCCTCGGTTCATCCCTCGAGCAAGGAGTCTTGGTCTATCGACCGCCTAGGGAAGCGGGTGTTTAGTTCGGCTACCTTCTATTTGAGGTAGCTGAACTACTTGGCACATGTGCTTCGACTGCAGCGAGACCTTATCAAAGAGTACGCTGCGTCACCCCCCAAGTCCATGTCGACAGAGAACAAGCAATTGCACTCCACCCAGATGGCCACTCTATGATGCATATCTAACACCTCTATGCGGCTACTGTCCCATGCCACGGAAGGAGCCGCTTGAGCCAGCGGAGTGGGCCTCGTCATGAGACGTCAGGCCTGGCTCCGGCACTGTGATTTCGCGGAACCCTTTAAGGCGTTTTTCGCTAATGCCCCTTTCGATGGTTCTGCGCTTTTTGGCAAAACCGTGCGAGATACCTTGGTCCAGAGCGAAAAGGACTGGAAGACCTTGTCTGCCGTCTGAGTCCGCTTCTCTGCTCCCCAGAGGTCCTTCTCAAAGAACCAAAAGGGTCAGAAGATGTGGTTCTGGAAGTCGCAACAGTTCCATCCTGCTCCAGACTCCCAGCCCTTCCGCGGCAGAGGGCAGGGTGGACGCCGCCCGAGAGGTAGAGCGGGCCCGCTGAATGTTGGATCCAGAGAACCCTTCTCGGACCAACCCACGCAACACCCCTGAGGGGTTGCCCGACTGCTCCACTCTGGAGGCAGTCGGGGGGCGTTTCTCGAAGCACCCAGCAGCTTGGGAGTCCATCACAACAGACCGCTGGGTGCTTTGCATTATATCCAGAGGATATCAGATTCCCTTTTCCCGTTGCCCACGCAGCCCCAGATACCTCCCCGATGTTCCACCCGATCAGAAGGAGGCCGCTGCAATGGAAATCCAACACTTGCTGGAAAAAAAGAGCCATCCAACAAGTCCCCCCAGACCAGTGCAGGTCCTGGTTTTACTCCAGGTGTTCTTGGTACCAAAAAAGACGGGGGACTTAAGACCAATCCTCGACCTCTCTTCCTTGAACCTGTCAGTAACCAAAGAAAAGTTCTGCATGGTCACTCTTCAATCCATTCTCCCCGTTTTGCGGGAGAACGATTGGATGTGCTCTATAGACCTCAAGGATGCGTACTACCACATTCTGATGGACAGACGATCCTGGAGGTTCCTCCGCTTCCGGCTAGGAGCCAGTCATTTCCAATTCAGGGTCCTCCCCTTTGGTCTCACCACAGCCCCCAGGGTGTTCACCAAAGTGTTAGCAGTGATAGCGGCCCACCTGAGGCTTCAGGGAATCCAGGTCTTCCCGTACTTGGACGACTGGCTCATGACCACCCTGACAAGACATCTACTCTGTGCAGCCAGAAACTACTTTCTTCGTCTAGCTCCCTGGCTGGGGATCACTATCAACATAGAGAAGTACTCTCTTACTCCGACTCAGACTATAGACTTCATAGGGGCCAGACTAGACACAAACAAACTCCTAGCTTTCTTGACCACAGACCGACTACGAACCCTGAGGCTACACGTGCGGGCCATTCTACAATCTCCAGCTCCTCCAGCAGAATTGGTCCTGAGGGCTCTTGGCTCAATGGAGGCGGCAATCAACCTATTGCCGATGGCACGTTTGAACATGAGGGTCTTACAATGGACCCTTCAGGTCCAGTGGTCCTTTCTTCAGTATCCTCTGAGCCATCCCGTTACCCTCAGCAGGGCTTGCAGGAGGGCCCTCCTATGGTTGGTGGCTCCAATCTCCGGACCTCCAGCAAGGCCGCCCCTTCTTTATGACCCCTCCACTAGCCACGATGACCACGGATGCCTCCCGCCTCAGGTGGGGGGGCATTCTTTGGACAGGACAGTCCAAGGCACATGGGACCTCATGGAGACCTCACTGCATATCAACGTCCTAGAGATGAGGGCAGTGCTGTTAGCATTGCAAGCACTTCAGGACTTTCTTCCTGTAGGAACAATTGCGATTCAGACAGACAATATGTCTGTTGTCTGGTACATCAACAAACAAGTGGGAACCAGGTCTTTCCCACTCTGTTGAGCGGCCATGAGGGTGTGGGAATGGGCAATACCAACCGCTTTCTCATAGCAGTGCACATTCCGGGGCAGTCCAACATCCTAGCGGACAAACTAAGTCGCACCATCCTGTTACCATATGAGTGGTCTCTGAATCCCGAGATAGCGAATCGGATTTTCGCCAAATGGGGTCAACCCTGTTGCGATCTCTTTGCCTCTCCCTTGAACACAAAATGTTACGACTACTTCGCTCTCATTTCCCCCTCCGGGGAACCCCCGAGAGACGCTCTGGTGCATGCTTGGCCTCCCGGTCTTCTTTATGCTTACCCTCCTCTTCCCCTGATAATGAAGTTTCTTCAGAAAGCCAGCCGGTTGGGGAGCAGGATTATCCTCATTGCCCCATTTTGTCCTCGTCAAACCTGGTTCCCTTACCTTTGGCCTCATCTGGTGAATCCTCCTTGGGTTCTGGATCCCCGTCCGGATCTAATATCCCACCCCCTAGAGCTCTCAGTCCTGAACCTGGACATTCTCAAGCTCACAGCTTGGCTGCTCCAGTTCCACTTGTAGCTAGGACTCCCGGTATCTCTTCTCCAGTTAAAGTTATTCTAGTAGCAGCACACAAGCCTTCTACTAGAAAAATCTATAGTAGCAAATGGAAACGTTTCTCCATTTGGGCGGAACGCCAAAACGTGGATCCTTTTACAGCTCCTTTGCCTGCTGTATTAGACTTTCTGTCAGGGCTGTTTCATCAGGGGGCTAGCTCCTCCACAGTCAAGGTTCAACTAGCAGCTATCTCTCATTATCATGTGGGAAATGAACTGGGCCCTTTGATCACCACGAAATTGTGTAAGACCTTTTTGAAGGGCACCTTTCTGCTCAGACCTCCAGTGACGGATGTAGTCCCTCCTTGGGATTTAACGCTGGTGCTTCAGACCTTGACAGCTCCCCCGCTTGAGCCTGCAGTTTCAGTAGATCTTAAATTCTCGTCTTGGAAAACGACCTTTCTTGTCGCTATCACCTCGGCTCGAAGGGTCTCTGAACTACAGGCCTTCTGTGTAAAACCTCCATATTTGACCTTTCACAAGGATAGAGTTTACCTCGGGACCAATCCCTCTTTTCTTCCCAAGGTTGCCTATGAATCAAATATTAACCAGTTCATTATCCTGCCGGTCTTTTTTTCCAAATTACCGTAACAAAGGGGAATACACATTACACTCATTGGATGTGCATAGACAACTTCACTTCTACATCCACAGGACATCAGGTCATTGGAAATCCGACCAGTTGTTCGTCTCCTTTGCCAAATTTAACTTGGGTAAATCGGTGTCTAAAGTTACACTGTCTAGATGGATTTCACAGTGTATCCTTCTAGCATATGGAAGTTCTGGCAGGCCCGCACCTCAGGGAGTCCATTCCCACTTTACTCCTATGTCTACCTCTGCGGCTTTTAGAGCTAGAGTCTCTTTTGATGATATTTGTTTGGCAGCGACTTGGGCCTCATCTCATACCTTTATCAATCACTATGAATTGGACATTATCTCCAGAGGGAGAGCATCCTTTGGCTCTGCAGTGCTCCGGAACATCCTTCCATGAAGGCCGCCCAAGATTCAGGTAACTGGGGACTCTGTCCCATAGATTGCTGCACAAATTAAGTTTAACCAGATTAAGAAGTTATGTACTCACCGTAACGTTCCATCTGAGTAGGTAAACTTCATTTGTCAGCAACCGTCCCTCCCTCCTGTCCCCTCAATTGCGAATGTATTCATAGTCAGGTCCATGGATTTTAACCACTTTTCTTGAGAATAATATTTTTCTAGCAGTTTCTGCTGTTGGGCAAACTTGATCTGAGGTCAGTCAGGGTTGGCAGGGGATTATGGGTAGGGGGAGGAGCTTGGAGCTCGGATCTAAAGCTGTTGAAAACTGCCGGCTTGGATCCGAGGTCGGATCCGATTCCCATAGGTTGCTGACAAATGAAGTTTACATACTCAGATGGAACGTTATGGTGAGTACATAACTTCTTATTTCTAGCTTTGGAGTCTGTCCCTGAAATATGGCACTGGCAATATTTCTTGCTTTTGCACTGCTGTCTGATCAGGCTGGTCTGAAGATGAAAGAAGGTTCTTCAGTGGTATTCTCAAACTGACCACCCCCTTGGAAAGGCACATTTCTAGCTTTGGAATCTGTCCCTGAAGTATGTTACTGGCAATATTTCTTGCTTTTGCACTGCTGTCAGGTCAGGCTGGTCTGAAGATGAAAGAAGGGTTCATCAGTGGTATTCTCAAACTGAGCACCCCTTTGGAAAGGCACATTTCTAGCTTTGGAATCTATCCCTGAAATATGGCACTGGCAATATTTCTTGCTTTTGCACTGCTGTCTGGTCAGGCTGGTCTGAAGATGAAAGAAGGTTCATCAGTGGTATTCTCAAATTGAGCACCTCTTTTGAAAGGCATATTTCTAGCTTTGGAATCTGTCCCTGAAATATGGTACTGGCAATATTTCTTGCTTTTGCACTGCTGTCTGATCAGGCTGGTCTGAAGATGAAAGAAGGTTCTTCAGTGTTATTCTCAAACTGAGCACCCCTTTGGAAAGGCACATTTCTAGCTTTGGAATCTATCCCTGAAGTATGGCACTGGCAATATTTCTTGCTTTTGCACTGCTATCTGGTCAGGCTGGTCTGAAGATGAAAGAAGGTTCTTTAGTGGTATTCTCAAACTGAGCACCCATTTGGAAAGGCACATTTCTAGCTTTGGAATCTGTCCCTGAAATTATTCAAGACATGCTACATCTGGTCAGGCTGGTCTGAAGATGAAAGAAGGTCCATGAGTGCACATTTCAGATGATGACTTGTACAGATCACTCAGTGAGGCATAGCATCATCAGATGACACCTTTTTGTACTTCTTCCTTAGCTCACTATATGTCTCCAACTTGAGTTGTTTCCAGAACCCCCACTCTTCTCTCATCCACTGCTCAAGCAGTTCCTCAGAGGGGTCAAAAATTTGAGACCACCCAGGAGAGCTGTAACCCCAGCCTGGGACCTTAACTTTGTTTTGGAGAAACTCACTCTACCTCCTTTCGAGCCAGCTGCTGCTGCATACTTAAAACTTCTTTCTTGGAAAACAGATTTCCTTTTAGCAATCACTTCAGCTAGAAGGGTATCTGAATTACAGGCCTTTATGGCAGTGGAGCCTTGCATCATCTTTCATGCGGACAGGGTGTCCCTCAGAACCAATCCATCCTTCATGTCCAAGGTGGTAGCCAGTGTGGCTCTTAATCAGTCCATTAATTTGCCAACCTTCTTTCCCAATCCACAGAACAAAGGGGAACGGATACTGCATTCCTTAGATGTGCACAAACAACTCAGATTCTACTTGGACAGGACTAAAACTCAAAGGAAATCTGAATAACTGCTGATAGCATTTGCTGCAGGGGCAGAGGGGAAGGCTATTTCAAAGCAAACCATTTCTAAATGGATAGGCCATTGCATTCATTTCTGCTATAAGCACCATGGGAAACCTATCCCCAGGGGATCAGACCTCACTCCACCAGGGCTGCATTTACCTCTACAGCCTTTCTCAGAGGCGTCCCTTCCAGGGACATCCTAGAAGCTGCTACCTGGAGTTCTGTACATACTTTCACCTAGTATTATCATTTGCCAATTTTCTCTAAATCCAGAGCTGGCTTTGCCACTGCAGTCTTGCAGGGCGTTATAACTGGTCCTAATGCTATCTAAATTCCTCCTCCCAACCATAGCTTTGGGAATCTACCCAAATGTAATGACTGCAACAGTGAAACACGAAGAACATAATACAGTTGTGTACACTTACCATAAATGTAGATGTTCGAGTGTATTCACTGTTGCAGTCTTAGATGTTCATGTTTCACTGTTGCAGTCATTACACTTGGGTTATCCTGCTGGCAGGCTACCCTCAGTCAGCCTGAATTCCAAAGTCTAGGTGCGGCTTCGGTTGCTGTCACCTCTTCCCTGACTTCAGTGCGCCAGAGGTATAAAAGATGCAGCTGACACCATTTTCTTCAGTCTTTCTTGCCACGCGGTGCCCGAAGCATAAGCAGTTCGCAAGTGCCGGTCGGCCGACTCCTGAGATTTTCGTGTTAGAATTTCAGATCCGAAGTCTTCATTAAAAGCTAAGTACCCCGTTGGTGAAACATTTTTCTTGCTCCAGACCGATGTCAGAAAAAGTTAATAATTGTATTTCTTGTGGGAAGCAAATACCTCATAAGGACTTTCATTCTTACTGTATTCCTTGCCTAGGCCCTGACCACGACGTTGCTAGTTGTCAGTTTTGTGCTAGATTTAACCAACGTACTATTAAGTGTCAGTACGATTTTGCATTACACTATTTTGGCAGAAGATATAATTATATGATGTCGTCGGACAGCCATCTGACTACCGGAATTCACAAGAAACACAAAGAAAAAGAAAAGGGCAGGCATCCGAGGTCCAAAACCGACGACGAGGCTAATTCTAAGCCGGTCGCCGGTTCTCAGTGAGGCACCTTCGCAGCCCCCGACGCCCGCTGCTTTAGAGCTGCAGGCCGCTACTGACTCCAATGTAGAGTCGACTAGGCCGCTAGAAGCCCAAGGTATTGGACCTTCGGAGACTATTCCCTCAGATGGGTCCAGAGCCGCTGAGCAGGCATCGGCTTCTGAGGGTGTTTTCAGACCTACTCAATTATACATTAAAACAACTTCAGCTTCAAAGGCAAAGACTAAAGCACCTTTAAAGAGAAAGAAACAAGTACAACAGCCTCATGGACAGGCCTCCATGCCCAAAAAACAGATGCTCAAAATGGCCAAAGACTTAATTACTTTGATCAGGGGTTCCCATCCCCCACCTGATAAAAGGCCTAGGCAAGAGACAGAATATGAATCTTCAGATCAGTTTCCATTTCATCTGATTCCTCTTCTGATCAGGAATACTCTCTTCCTCCCTATGAGGATTCTGATGCTGAAGAATCTATCCCTTCAACCTCTCCTCCTGAGGATTACTCTTTTGGGGAAACCTTGCATACCATGAGGGAGCATTTCCACTGGGAGAGCCAATATTTTTCTGAATCTAAGAAAAGGCTCAGAGACTTCCTTTTACTACCACAACACAGGCCCCTAGCTGTTCCACCTGTGTTAGACATTGTTGATGTATTTTCAGATTCCAGTCTGACCTCTGACTCCTTACCTCCAGCTCCTGTTAAGCCGGACAGGTACTACAGGGTTTCTGACTCTCATAAATTCCTTTTCAAAAACCCTGCTGCTGACCCAGAAACTCTCTCTCAGGGTCCCAAAGGAGTCAAGGCTTCCGCTGATAAAAACCCTACCCCGTCTGACAGGGATTCTAGGGCACTGGACAGATGGGGAAAAAAGATTTGCACTTCTGCTACCTTGGCTATAAGGGCTTTAAATTGTCAGTTTCATGTGCTCAAATATCAGCAATATATTATGTCACTGCTTAAACAGAAAATGTTGATAAATTCTGAATGTGCAGAAAACATAGAATGCAGGATTTATTGCATGCAGCTGAACAAGTTGGAAAGCATACTTTGCAATGTGGTTTTGATTCTTTGGAGGCCTCCTGCAGAGAGCCGCTGTTACTGGTTGTGCCATCAGGCGGTATGCTTGGTTAAAGGAACAAAATCTGCCTGATCATGTCAAAGCAAAATTATTAGATGCCCCATTACAGCATGATACCTTGTTTGGTGTTAAAGAAAATGGAGGACAAAGCTAAATCTATGTAAACGGTTAAGGATTTTTTACAGGTACAGCCTCCAAGATTTAGCAGACACTGGCCTACAAAGAATTGGTCCTTTCCACTGTCAGACAGACCACAAAGGGGCAGATACAGACGCCCAAGAGGCAGATCCCAGCCCCAAGGTTCATACAGGTCTAAACAATGGGGTGCTCCTACCTCCAAAAGTGGAGAAGACAAATCACAGCCATACAGGAAACAGTCCCAGTGACTTCCCCCTGCCTGCACCAAGCACTTATCTTCTGGCAGCACCTTTACGGGGAAAACTAGCACTTTTTTCTCAAAATTGGCGCATAATAACCCAGGACGAATGGATCCTAGACATAGTATCACAAGGCTACAAGTTTCACTTCCATACCCTGCCAAGGACAAAAGGTTGGCCAGACCTGCCAAAACATCAGTGGGCAGAGGCACAAAAGCAAGTCTCATCCCTCATGAACATGAGGGCCATTCAACAAGTACCAGAGCAAGAGCAGGGACAAGGATTTTATTCAAGATTGTTCTTGGTACCAAGAAAGGACAAGACCTGGAGACCAATACTGGACCTATCTATCCTAAACACATTTCTGGATATTCCAAAATTCAAAATGTTGACTGTACAGCAACTTCTGCCCATGCTGGGCAAGAAGGCTTGGCTTGTGACTTTAGACCTAAAAGAGGCATACCTGCATGTCCCAATCAGACAAACATGCAGAATATACCTCAGATTCAAAGCTGGCTCAGTGCACTACCAATTCTCTGCACTGCCCTTTGGCTTATCTATTGCGCCCAGGGTCTTCACAAAGTGCCTGGCACCAGTAATTGCATTCTGCAGACAAAGAGAAATACAAATATATCCTTACTTGGACGACTGCCTCATTCAAGCAGAGATAAAGGACATTCTACTACAGCATCTGGCGTTTGTAGAGAGATTTCTAACAGGCCTAATGGTACACAGTCAACGAGAAGAAATCAAAACTAGTACCCTCTCGAGAGATAATATTCCTGGGTGCAAGCTTAAATACAACTGCCCAGATGGCTTATCTCATGCCAGACAAACAAAGGCAACTGACTCCCTATTTCAACCTGTTGGCAACAAAGGCCCCAGTTATCTGCAAGAAAAATTCTGCAGGCTTTGGGCTTCATGGCATCCTGCATTTTACTAATTCCATATGCAAGACTGCATATGAGGAAACTTCAATGGTACCTAAAAAGTAGAAACGAAACACACAAAGCAGGCACCTTAAAGTAGTAGGTCCAGACCGCAAATTCAATATTTTCTTAAGTAAGTTGTGCTCTCATGTAAAGCAGGTCACCAAGACTCTGTAGTTAGCGTACCAACCACAAGCAAAAGTGCAGAAACGTAAAAATCTCTTAACGCAAGATTTTAATAAACAAAAAAATACAGGCGTTTTCGCTGGAGCCACAGCTACAGCTTCTTCAGAGGTTAATTTTGAAAAAAATCGTCAAAGCCTGTGCTTTTTAAAATCACGTCAGTACGTGATGCAAATTACTACGGGAAAATTTATATTTAGTTATGTGTTTAGCTAATGCGTTCTCTTTGCTCTTTTTTCTCATGGCATATGAATGTTCATATACCCTATCTCGAAGTCTTCTATCAGATTTACCTATATAGAAGGCTTGGCAGCAGTTACATGTAGCCAAATAGACTATAGATCTAGATTCACAATTTAGTTTGTGATTAATTCTAAATTTCCTTTCACGAATTGTGAAAGAATTAGCTACACGCACAAGGTGACAGTAATTACATGCACCACATTGGAAAGATCCTTTATTTTTTGTTACCCAACTAGATACTTTTGATCTTTCCAAAATTGATTTCAAGTTGTTGCCCCTTCTATATATGATCCTAGGTTTAATTCCCAGTTTATCCAATAATTGTTCATCACTGGTAATAAAATACCAGTTTTTATAAAGGATGAACTGTATACTGTTGGAGTCTATACTGAAAGTAGTGATAAAACTACTACCCTTGGCTAAACTAAATGTGTCAGTAGTTTTAGTCAGAACAGTGTCTAAACCCTCACTACTAGTACTTGTTTCGACTACATTGTCGAATTTTAAATCATGTCTTTGTGGTAAAAGGGGTGGGTATTGGCCATCAAGTCTTTTATTAATAACCTCTTCCAAGATCTCATTAAATAAAACAATCGGGTAGCCTCTGTTAATAAACATGTTTTTCAAAGTCTCACATTCACCCAAAAACAATTCCTCCCTGCTACACATTCTTGATGCCCGTATAATTTGCCCCTTGATAATGGCTTTCTTTTGCTTAAAGGGGTGGCAACTTTTGAAGTGTAGTAAGGAATTGCAATAAGTCGGCTTCCTGTATATGTTAGAGAAAAACTCCCCCCTAGAAGCATCCTTAGTCAACTTAATGTCTAAGTAATCAATTTCTACTTCTGAAAAATTAGATGTAAATTTCAAAAACATAGTGGTGCCATTGATTGAAGTTACAAAATTCTTAGCGGACGTACTATCTCCATCAAACAATATGAAGATGTCGTCCAGATACCTAGTGTAAAACTTAAACTCATACGTTCGGTGTCATTGAATAAAAAAAATTTCTCCCAATATGCCATGAAAAGGTTTGCAACACTGGCCCCACAGGGAGACCCCATTGCCACTCCCTGTTTCTGTTTGTATTATGCCAAAAACTCAAGTGATTTTTGGTATACCCAAGATGTATAAAGACTTGTATAACCCACCCTTTCGAGCCCTCATTGACCGTCGTATTTCTCTCGCATATCCTTGTGCTCAACTGGTTGACAACATTCTGGGTAAATATTTGAAGGAAGTCCCCCAAATTTGTAAAGACTCTTGGTCTTTTTTGGAGAAAATACATAAAGTAGAATTTAGTGTTTCATTTAACCTCCTCACTATCGACGTCATTGATCTTTATACATCAATACCCCACACTGAAGCGATAGAATGGATTACCCTTATGCTAATTGAACTGAATGCCCCGAGAAAAGAAATTGATGTCATTTCTCAATTGCTTGACATCATTTTAACATCAAACTTTTTTACCTTTAATGGTAAATATTACAAACAGAAACAGGGAGTGGCAATGGGGTCTCCCTTTGGGGCCAGTGTTGCAAACCTTTTCATGGCATATTGGGAGAAAAATTTTTTATTCAATGACACCGAACGTATGAGTTTAATTAAGTTTTACACTAGGTGTCTGGACGACATCTTCATATTGTTTGACGGAGATAGTACGTCCGCTAAGAATTTTGTAACTTCAATCAATGGCACCACTATGTTTTTGAAATTTACATCTAATTTTTCAGAAGTAGAAATTGATTACTTAGACATTAAGTTGACTAAGGATGCTTCTAGGGGGGAGTTTTTCTGTAACATATACAGGAAGCCAACTTATTGCAATTCCTTACTACACTTCAAAAGTTGCCACCCCTTTAAGCAAAAGAAAGCCATTATCAAGGGGCAAATTTTACGGGCATCAAGAATGTGTAGCAGGGAGGAATTGTTTTGGGGTGAATGTGAGACTTTGAAAAACATGTTTATTAACAGAGGCTACCCGATTGTTTTATTTAATGAGATCTTGGAAGAGGTTATTAATAAAAGACTTGATGGCCAATACCCACCCCTTTTACCACAAAGACATGATTTAAAATTCGACAATGTAGTCGAAATAAGTACAAGTACTAGTAGTGAGGGTTTAGACACTGTTCTGACTAAAACTACTGACACATTTAGTTTAGCCAAGGGTAGTAGTTTTATCACTACTTTCAGTATAGACTCCAACAGTATACAGTTCATCCTTTATAAAAACTGGTATTTTATTACCAATGATGAACAATTATTGGATAAACTGGGAATTAAACCTAGGATCATATATAGAAGGGGCAACAACTTGAAATCAATTTTGGAAAGATCAAAAGTATCTAGTTGGGTAACAAAAAATAAAGGATCTTTCCAATGTGGTGCATGTAATTACTGTCACCTTGTGCGTGTAGCTAATTCTTTCACAATTCGTGAAAGGAAATTTAGAATTAATCACAAACTAAATTGTGAATCTAGATCTATAGTCTATTTGGCTACATGTAACTGCTGCCAAGCCTTCTATATAGGTAAATCTGATAGAAGACTTCGAGATAGGGTATATGAACATTCATATGCCATGAGAAAAAAGAGCAAAGAGAACGCATTAGCTAAACACATAACTAAATACGAGGGGCACAGTTTTCAGTTTATGGCCATAGACCAAGTTCTTAAATCAGAAAGAGGAGGACCAGTTCCACTTATTTTAGAAAATAGAGAACTAGAATGGCAACTACTATTAGATTCCTTTTCCTTTCCAGGTTTAAATGAACACTGCAATATTGCATGTGTATTAAAAATGAAGAGTTATAGACGTTGACTTGTTTACAATGTCAACATTTATTATTAGAATGAGTACTGGTGGATTTAATAACTTATTGTTATAGTGATATTATTTGACCTCTGTGTATTATTCTAACTTTACAGTGTTCTAACTGTTGTTCAAGGTCTTAAAAATGAAGAGTTATAGACGTTGACTTGTCAACAATGTCAACACTTATTATTAGAATTAGCACTGGTGGATTTAATAATTTATTGTCATAGTGATACTATTCGACCTCTGTGTATTATTTTAATTTTACAGTTTATTAACTGTGGTTCAAGGTTCCACCTGTCTTTGTAAGGTACAGTTGTATATAAAAAAGACAGGGTAACATAAAGACAGCAGCTGCTTGACGGCTACTGTTTAAAGTGGCTTTATCTTCCCATTATTATTAGCAACATTATTTTCTTAATAGGACCACGCATTCACTGTTAGTATAAAGTAATATATTTAGTTTTTAACATGTTTAATATTAAGTAACTTTTTACTTGCATTTACACTAAGCGGTTGTTCTTCAGCCACTTTAGTTTAGTTGCCATTGAGACCCATGGTTACGTGCTTTACATGCACTTAGTTAAAGTATATGTTGACCAAACGTCTCATTGTTGTCTTATTGTGGTTTTAGATTTTATTTATATTCTTAGTAGAATATCTTAGTACTATATGCATTGAATGGTACTTATACACATTTAGTATCTGTTATGATATTTTATTCTCCTAGTAGTTTTAGCGATGTATCATTTAAGTGGTGTGTCTGTTTTTAAATTTTCCCGTAGTAATTTGCATCACGTACTGACGTGATTTTAAAAAGCACAGGCTTTGACGATTTTTTTCAAAATTAACCTCTGAAGAAGCTGTAGCTGTGGCTCCAGTGAAAACGCCTGTATTTTTTTGTTTATTAAAATCTTGCATTAAGAGATTTTTACGTTTCTGCACTTTTGCTTGTGGTTGGTACGCTAACTACAGAGTCTTGGTGACCTGCTTTACATGAGAGCACAACTTAAGAAAATATTGAATTTGCGGTCTGGACCTACTACTTTAAGGTGCCTGCTTTGTGTGTTTCATTTCTGTTTTTTCCGTTTGTGCATTTTGGTACCTAAAAAGTGTTTGGACTCAACATCGTCACAGCCTGGAAACAATAATTACCCTCATTCTCTGCTTGCAACAGGAGTTTCGATGGTGGGGGAAGGCTTGTCACCAGAACAAGGGACAACCATTCACTTTACCCCCAGCCAGGCAGACATTAACAACGGATGCATCAGATTATGTCTGGGGGGCCCACATGGCAAGAAGATGTATTCAAGGCACATGGTCCGCAAACCAAATGCATCTGCATATCATCAAAAAGAGATGCTAGCTGTTCAGAATGCCCTGACAGCCTTCAAGGACCTACTTCATCCGGGACAACTACTGATGAAGGCAGACAACACCACGGTCATGTGGTATATAAACAAGCAGGGAGGCACCCATTCTTACCCCTTTGCAGACTAGCCATGACTTTGTGAGACACAGCATTGACTTACCAAGTACATCTGCAGGCAAAATTCCTGCCAGGAAAGATAAATAATCTGGCAGATGAACTAAGCAGAAACCTCATGGATCCCCACGAGTGGAAATTGGATCCACAAGTCTTCAGCATGATAACAAGGAAATGGGGATGCCCGGATATAGATCTATTCGCCTCTCCTCACAACTACCAACTAAATAGATTCTGCACAAGGACTTTTCACAGACAAGCATGGAAAGTGGACGCCCTATCTTTCAGCTGGAAAAGCTTAGCAGTATATGCCTTTCCTCCACTGCCTCTCCTCCCAAGGTACTCCTAAAGGTCAGACAAGAGAAGCCAAAGATGATACTGATTGCCCCAGACTGGCCCGCTTGTACTGGTATCCAATCCTATGGAACTTGTCTCAATGCCCGGCTTGGACCTTGCCTCAAATACCTCATCTACTATCCCAACAAAACAATCAGATCCTGCACAGCCAACTAAAGACCTTAAATCTGGCAGCATGGTGGATAATGTAGTCATACAAAATGTGCCTCTCACTAAAGCTGTGATGAATGTCATTTTGGAGTTCAGAAGGCCTAGTATCAGAAAATCTTACACTGAAAAATGGAAGAGATTCTGTGCTTGGAACCAGGCACAAGGAATTGACACAGCTGTACCGAATATTCCTCAGATTTTGCAATACTTAACTGAGATGCTGGACAAAGGCCTATCCTTTTCATCAATTAAAATTCATGCCTCTGCCATTTTGGCTCATTACAGTACAGAGGCACCAATCTTTTCTCATCCCTTGTTAAGGCAGTACCTCAGAAGGGCCAAAAACTGGGGCGTGGCCAAGGATGAACACAGGATAGCAGCAGATTTCTTCAGCTCCACCAATTTCATTACATTGACAGGAATTAATTACTTAAAAAATTAATTCTTGAAGTAATTTTCTTTCTAAATATGTTTGTTTTATATAGTTCTTGAACTATATCTAAAAAAGAAAGGAAATCTTAATAATATTCCTGTCAGAAATTACTTTGGAAATTTTCCTGTCAGTTTATCAGTCTGAAATGAGTTCCAGTAAGACAAATTCTCAAGACTCCAGCATCAAGAAAGAACTTCAGTCTCTGATAATTATAGTCCAGCAACTTACTGCTAAGATGGATAAAATGGATACTAAAATAGACACTTTCATAGAAAAACTACAAAACAAATAGACTTGTTACATATGGACCTGCAACAACAGAAGATCCAGATGACAGGCATAGAAGAAGCTGTGAATGACATGGAAAATAAAATACAAGAACAGGAAATCAACATTGAGTTTCTGCTGAAACAAAATACACATTTACAAACAAAGCTGGATGACCTGGAAAATAGATCTAGGCAATAACATTAGGATTTTTGGACTGCCAGAAAATATTGAAGGTAACAATATTACTTCTTTTTAACAACATGGCTCCTAAAACTTTAGATTTACCAGAAGCATTCTCTTTTGGTATCGAAGAGCACATAGATCTATAGCTAATACTAACTCTAACAAAAACTATCCTAGATCAGTTATAGTTAGATTTCTATCATCTTTGATAAAGAGATGGTTCTTAAATCTGCTTGGGCTAAAGCTCCTGTTAAGTTTAATGAGACAACTGTGCTTTTGACAATGACTATTCTTCCATGGTAATTGCTAAAAGAAAAGTTTTCTGCCACTAATAAGGGAGCTTAAAAAAGCACAGTTTAAAACATACCTTCTGTTTCCTGCCAAGCTTAAAATCTTCCTTCCTGATGGTCCTAAGGTCTTCGATGATTTAGACTCTGCTTTACCGTTTGTCAAAGAAAAAAGGATTTTGGATAAAATAGAAGAAATGGAATGGGCTAGTTCTTCAGTAAAGAGATTGGCAACTGAAGATTCCTGGAAGACTTCAGAGAAGAAGAAGAGACTAAAAAACAAATGATTTGTTATATGTTTTTTCTCTCTCATCATTTTAGTTCATTATTAATCTTTTTGAATATAGTTCCTGCATTTCCAGAAAGCCACAAATATTTTGGAAAAGATTTAATCAAAGTTATTCTCTATGTGCAAAGAAATTTTTGTTTCATAACCAGTCAAAATGCCTGAGGATTTAATGTCAGGCTGTGACTCGATTTGTTTTCTTTCTGAAAAAGTAAGGTTAGTAATTTGATACATTTTTTATCTTTACCTTTTTTTCCTTCTTCTTTTATTATTTTCTTTGTTTAAACAATGACATTCTATTTAGATTATGTAGTGGGTAAAGGGTGGGGAGGGCAGGAGAGAACAGTAATGAAAATATCATTAATAGAATAATAACATATTTATTTCTTGTAAAAGTTTATAAGTTCTTCAAATGCTATTTCTAATTATACTTTCTTGATTATACTGCTTATGCTTGTTTGTAAATAATCTGTCATGCTTTAACTAATAATAATCAGAACTAAGAGTAAATAATATGTTTTATTTTTAACTCTATTAATATAAACAGTAAGTAACATTCCATTGTATATACTTCTTACAGCTTTCTCTTACATTTTTTATTTCTGCCTCACTCCCTTTTATTTTCTACTCTTTTCTTTTCTTTATTAATATATAGAAATGCTTTTGACTGTGTGGGCACAGTGAATAATAGGATTTGTATGAAAATTGAGTTGGGAGAAGAATGCTGAGTTTTATTACTTATTGGTAATTTTGAGTTTAATTTCACTTGCATAGAGGCTGTGATGATCTGTGGAATACATTGTGGAGGTTCTGTCATGTTTAGATGCATTTACACTGCTAAATGAATGTTTGTCACTAGTTTTTAATAAGTTTCCCGCCAAAATGTTAAGAGAGACAATCTGGGATGTGGGCTGTCTTATGCACAATGTCCTTGAGTTACCTCAGAATCTTCAAATCACAGAATTCTCACAGAGAAACTGAAAGCAGTTAGTATAAACATTGACAAGGTTATCACACTGACACACCACAGATTCAGGAAAAATACTCTATTCATAAAATATGTCAGTTATGATGAGTTTAGATGATGTAGTTTCTTGTAGCAAGTAAATATCTTATTTTAGAAGGCATAGAAAATAAAACATTTATTTAAATGTTTTTGAAAATCTACTTAACAGTAGATAATAATCTGTGTAAAAAAACTTGTGTCCCAAACATATACTTTACTATAACTCATTTAATTCATCTGATTGACAAGCATAAATAATCTTATAACTCTATTCTGGAAGAAATGTCATGTGATATATTTTAAAGCAGTAGGTTAGCATGATTGTAAAATCTGGTTACTAATATGTGTTTGCTGTGCATTATTTTGTATAAAGCAGACAGATTTATTCTAGGGACAGCAAGTAGGATTGTGCTCTACAAAGACACAACTCAGTGAGATCAGATATATATATATATATATATATATATATATATATATATATATATATATATATATGTATATATATATATATATATGTATATATATATATATATATATATATATATATGTGTGTGTGTGTGTGTATATGTGTGTGTGTGTGTGTGTGTGTATATGTGTGTGTATATGTATTTGTGTGTGTCTGTGTTTATATGTGATGGCTTTTTTTTTTTTTTTAGGTAATAGCATGAGTGTTTCTGAGAATCTGCATAACTATGCAATATGATTTTTAATTTTTATGAATACAATATTTTACTCTATTGACAATAATGAGTTTAAGTAAATGCTCATATACAAACAATTCAAGATTTTTTTTGGAAGCTGTTGATAGAATTCACATGACAGAAAATAGATGCATCTTAATGCATGTAATGTCTGAATCATATTAGCCAAAGTTTTTGATTTAAATGAATGTTAGAACATAATTTTCTCTCCTCTTGATTTCTAACATTAAGATTATTTGAATGCTATTAGAATACAAGTGTTATATATTACATAGATCTATATAATAGTATGAACAGTTTTTAAAAAAAAAAAAAAAAAAAAAGTTTATTTTAGTTTATATGATGCTGTTTTACCAAATGTGTAGTTTTGTCTTGATAGATAATTGAATTGAAAACTGTTAACCTCAGTTAAATATAACTAGTATTAAATTGATAAGGTGGTAGCTGAGGTACTGCTGCTTAGGGTAGGGGTTAACTTGAGTAGTAAATACTGCTCTAAGTTGGAGTTTTCAACTCAGGTGGGATGCAAGGTTTAATCCTTACATTATTTTCACTTGTTCATTGTTATATGTATATAGTTTGACATCCACAATATATTTTGTACACTCATTGTCACTACAAACAAAATTGAATCCTATACAAAATCCCATAAGAGATTTAATAAATACAGCTATATTTAAAGGTACACCTAAAAGAGGAGATGTAACATTATTTATCTGGTTATTTGTTATTTCGATCATAAGATTCTTGAATTTTAAAATGCCAAATGACATCTTTAAAAGGAATTTCTTTAAACATTAATGGATTGAATAATCCGTGTAAAAGGGCAAGCCTAATAAGATACATTAATCTACACAAGGCCAATCTAGTCTTCCTGCAAGAAACCCATCTCTTGAAAAAGATATTGATAAACTAGCCACTAATAAGTATACAGTATTGGTTAGTTCAGAGCACACTCAGAAAAAGAGGAGTGGCTATTTTATGGAATAAAAGTATGCCCATTCCTAAAACCATTAAGTCTTATCAGGATGACAAAGGAATGTTTTGTATGGTTACAATACAAATTAATGGGAAGACTTACACTTTAATTAATGTATATTGGATACCTGGAATTGGTATTAATACAGTGAAACATCATATTGATAAGATCATATCATTCTCTATAGGGATATTATTTTAGCTGGTGATTTTAATTGTATACTACATGAAAGTGATACTACCACTATAAAGAAAAGAAGAATTACATCTAATGCAAAACATTTAAATGATTTTGCTAATTCTTATCATTTGAATGATATTAATAATCAGATAGAGTCAAAATCATTACCATACACCTTTTTTCTAACAGATACAAAACTTATTCAAAAATAGATAGGGTCTTTATTTCTAACCAGATGGTAACAGATTTAATTAATTCCAAAATCATTTCATGTCCTATATCTGATCATAACTCAATTGTTTTTGAATTCATGATAAAAATACTCATAATGTTCAGATCAAAAGGATACCAGCATACTTAACTCAGCTAAAAGACTATAAAGAATATATACTTTCAGAAGTACAACATTTTCTAGACATAAATAATACTCCTGAAGTCTCCATTGTCTATGTTTGGGATGCCTTAAAATCATATCTATATGGACAAAGTATCAGATGGTATAATAACAAAAGGAAATCTTGGGATAAGGAATTGTTAGATATTCAAAGTAAACTGGACTCTTATAAGCATAATAATAAAATATTATGGACAAGAAAGTTATTGAAGAAATAAACAAACTAAATGAGAAATACAAAGAAATTTTAACTCATAAAGTTAAAATAACTTTAGAGAAATACAAGTTTTTGTCTTATTCAATAAGCCCCAAATACTTACATAGACTTAAAAATAAAACAAAAAGATTGAATAAACAAAACCATATCAAAGAAATCTTTTCTCTAAGGAAAAGAAGAAGAAGAATGTTTCTAGTATACCAGAAATACTGGATAATTTAGAAATCACTTTCACAAGATTAACCATAACAACATTAACATGGAACCTAAAGATAAAATAAAGGAGTTTATAACCACAAACATGAATAAAAGCTTAATAAACAACAGATTAAACTATTGGACAAGAGTATTTCATATACAGAAGTTATTACACAAATAAATAAGCTTAAATCAAACAAAGCACCGGGTAATGATGGTATTATACCAGAGATATATAAAATCCTTTCTAAAACTACATATTCATTAATACATAAGGTTTTTATTCTGGCCCAAACTGAGTTAATAACCCCCCATCTTGGCAATATACATTTATTTCACCAATTTTAAAACCTAATAAAGATCCAACTAGATGTTCTTCATATCGACCCATCTCATTACTTAATGTTGATTATAAAATGTTTATGAGTATTTTTGCTGATAGATTGAAGACAATTATCCCGGCATTATAGACATAGATCAGGCGGGCTTCATTGTAAATAGAAATACTTTTGATAATATAAGAAGAACTTTAACATTAATTGATTTTGCAAATAGGAAAAAGAAAGATTTAACACTTATTAGTCTTGATATAGGTTCAGCATTTGATTCAGTAAGTTGGGACTATCTGTTTACCTTACTGAAATGCACAAATTTCTCTGATGCATTTGTAAATTTAATTGAGCATTTATACAAAGGAACGCTGGCTTATATTAAGGTAGGAACATATGTTTCACAAAAATACCCATTCTTAAAGGTACAAAGCAAGGATGTCCACTTTCTCCACTATTATTCACTTTAGTAATGGAGCCTTGGGCTAATTTGATTAGAAACAGTACTGACATAGAGGGTTTTGAAATAGAAGAAAATACAACATCAAAATTCAACTTTTGCAGATGATGTTCTAATTACATCAGCAGGATCTAATTCTTCTATGCAGTCTTTATTTGATAAAATGATGAATTTTAAAAGTATTTCTGGTTTAATATTCAATGAAGAAAAACTAAAATACTACCTATATATACGAAAAATACTCTCATTAGTGATTTTACTAAATATGTACCCAACTCAGGTCAGATAACTTATTTAGGTATAATACTATCTAAAGATATTAAATCTATTATATATAATAACTATAATACCTGTTTTCTTAATATACAAAATCTTTTAATACCTGGAATAATATGTTTTTACTATGGAGGAGAGACTTACAATTATTAAAATGATAATATTCCCCAAGATTTTATACTTAATACAATCAATAATACTTTCACCTACAAAAATAACTATCAAGAAACTGAATACACTAATGTTAAATTTCTTATGGGCACCTAATAGACCTAGGATTGCATTAAAGAAACATACTAATAGCTGGTCTCAAGGGGGTATTTCTTTTCCAGACTTTAATTTATATATTATCTCTTCTATTATAAAAGTTATTACTTTATTAATAGATCGGTCATATGTCGCAAAATGGAAAGATTATTGGGAGCTAATTAGTATGCACTTCATGAAAATCTCCTTAACACATACAAATATGATTATAAATAACACCATGTTCTGGTTGCTAAAGGAATTTTGTACTTCACCTATTACACCTAAACATATGGTCTGTTACCCATTAAATATTATTATTAGTTATCGTAACTTTATATTCATGCACCCTAAGTATAGGGAATGGAATTTTATTGTATTCCCTATAATTTATACTCAGGGTATGCTTATGTCATCTACTTCTGAAGGAGCTCATTTAGCTATAGATAATAATCTAAAGTACTGGTATCAGCTGATATCTGATAATAAAGTTAAAAATCTAGATTTCTTAAAACAAGAATTTGATCTAAGAGAAACTTGCTGGTTAGAGGTTCAGATCTTTAGACAACATCTCATTGATAGAATAGATCTAATGTCTATAACAGTTAAAGAATCTATTCCAAAACTGATTGATTACTTGATAATAAATTTACAGCATAAAGTTTCTGATAAAGGTAAACTTTCATATATACATAAAATTATCAGACAAGAAACTTTTTACAATGTAGATTCATACTGGAATTATTTCACCTCTATTAATGTGAACCCACCAACTCAACAAGATAAACAATATATATTGGAATCTGCTTATAGAACTACATCTTCCATTGTCTGGAGACTTTATACATGGAAATTTTTACATAGATCTTTTTATACACCTTTGATGATGAATAAAATTATTAATAAAGATAATCTATGTAAGAGATGTAATGTAGAAATTAATGCTGACTGGGCTCATATGTTTTATGAAGTCAATTAATGAATTTTTGCAGGCTCTTTTTACAGATAATTTCATTATTTCTAAGTCTCATATTATTCAACACACCTGTACCTCAATGTGTTAAAAAGATTAAGCTTCCCTTGCTATGGTCTATCCTAGCAGTGGCTAGGAAAATAATAACTAGAAATTGGATTTCAGATACACCTCCTTCGTTCAATGAATTTAAAAATGTTATGAATATAATGTGTCATATGGAAATAAGCACAATTAGAATGAGAACAACTAGAAAAACATCACATTTTATTGTATGGGATAATTTACAAAATTTGTTAAAAAATTCTAATTTCAATAGCACAGTATTTTTGTTTAATTAATTGATCTGATTGTAGTGGATGTCTTTGTAAATACTTTAGTTGTTTTGTTGAATATTATAATAATACCTATTTTTAATTATTTGTATAAAATTGTTATGATATTTCTCTTATATGTTAAAACAATAAACTTGTTTTGAAAAAAAAAAAAAAAAAAAAAAAAAAAAAGGGCCAAAAACTTAAGGTCGCCAAGGAGATCACCAATACCTGCGTGGGACCTCAATCATGTCTTGGAAAAACTCACCCTGCCTCCTTTTGAACCAGCTGCTACAGCTGACATAAATTTTTTATCTTGGAAAACAGCTCTGCTCTTAGCAATAACCTCTGCAAGACGAGTCTCAGAGCTACAGGCACTCATGGCTGTGGAACCTTTTTATCATTTTTTATCCAGACAGGGTTTCTCTGAGGACAAACCTTACATTTATGCCTAGGTAGTGTCCAGTGTGGCCCTTAACCAAACTATTCATCTGCCTACTTTTTATCCAAACCCACAGAATAAGTGGGAAAGAATTCTGCATTCTTTGGACATACACAGACAGCTACGCTTCTACTTGAACAGAACCAAAGCTTTCAGAAAGACAGAGCAACTACTAGTGGCATAGGCAGCAGGATCACAAGGAAAGGCTATCTTCAAAATGGATAGGCCATTGCATTCGCTTCTGCTATTCACAGCATGGCATATCAGTGCCTAAGGGCATTAGGCCACATTCAACCAGAGCAGCAGCCACTTCAGCAGCCTTCCTCAGGGGAGTACCAACCAAAGACATTTTAGAGGCTGCTACCTGGAGTTCAGTGCATATCTTTACAAAGCACTATCACCTACCTCTCTACTCTAAATCCAGGGCAGGCTTTGCCACTGCAGTTTTGCACGGCCTGATAGCCTTTCCTAATCCTATTTAGCTCCAGCCCCCCAACCTTAGCTTTGGGATTCAACCCAATTGTAATGACTGCAACAGTGAAACACAATGAACATAGTACAGTTGTGCACCTACCATAAATGTAGATGTTCAAGTGTATTCACTGTTGCAGTCCAGGTTACCCTCCTACCATCCCCCTTTTTTCCTTGCTGGGGCCTATCTGTACTTACCTACTCTATACAACCTATGTGGTGTATTTGCTTGTAGATGAAGGAAAAGTTGTTTTTAGTGCATGCATGCTTATTGGCATAATTTAGCCAACCATTTTAGGAGCACCCGACATCTGGGGCAAGCAAAACTGAAGAAAATGGCGTTGGCTGAATCTTTTATACCCCTGGTGCACTGACGTCAGGGAAGAGGTGACAGCAACCAACGCCGGACCTAGACTTTGGAACTCAGGCCGACTGGGGGTAGCCTGCCAGCAGGATAACCCAATTGTAATGACTGCAACAGTGAATACACTCTAATATCTACATTTATGGTAGGTACACAACTGTACTTTCCACCACCCCTCTATCCCTGCACCTCTCTTCCTACCCTCCTGGCAGAAAATCACCTCAGACAAGTGGGTGCTTTCCATCATCAGTAGGGGATACTTTGACATGGTGGGCTACTCCACCCTTCCAGGGAATACCTCAATGCCCTCACAATCAGCTTCCACTATTTCCTTCTATCCTAAGCCAACTTCTATCTCAGAGGACTATACAACAAGTACCAGAGGATCAGTTTGCAAGGTATTTTATTCAAGGATGTTTCTGGTACCAAGAAGAAATGACTCTTGGAAGACACATCCTTGACTTATCCCGCCTCAATCTCTTCCTCAAAGTGGCTACCTTCAAAATGCTCACATTGCAGCACCTCCTTCCCCTCATACCTCAGCAAGCCTTCATGGCCTCCCTGGATCTGAAGGATGCTTACCTACATATCCCCATCTTTCCCCCTTACAGAAAATATTTACGAAAAACTGAAGAAAATGGTGTCGGCTGGTTCCTTTATGCCCCTGTCACACTGACGTCAGGGAAGAAGCGACGACAACCAACGCCGGACCTAGACTTTGGAATTCGGCCGACCGAGGACCCGCCTGACGGCAGGAGAACCCATCTGTTATGACTGCAGCCGTATTAGCACTCGAACATCTACATTTATGGTAGGTACAAAACTGTACTTTTCTCAGTGGGTTCATCACATTTTCAGTTCTCTGCCTTACCCTTTGGCCTCTCCACATCACCAAGAGTTTTCACAAAGTGCCTTAGCCCCAGCCATTGCAGGATGCGGACTGCAGGCTGTACAAATTTATCCCTACTTGGACGACCTTTTTATTCTGCACCAGGATCAGCTAACCCTGTCCCAATACTTGGACATGGTTTGCAAGTTTCTGCAGAGTCTAGACTACAAAGTGAATTGCCTAAAGTCTCAAATGACTCTTTCCTAAGAACTTGTCTTCTTGGGGTGCAGGATAAGGACAGACTTGATGTTGGTCTTTGTCCCTCCCCAGAAAGTGGGATTTCTTTCTTTGTTCTTCCACTCCCTGCTACCTCTAGCTACCATCTCAGCCAGGGAATTTCTCAGGATACTAGAATGCATGGCTTCCCCGATTCCCATGATCCCTCTATCCAGGATGCCTATGAGGAAGTTTCAGTTGGTGTTGAGAAACTCTTGGAGCCAACACTCTCATCCCTTCAAAACAAAACTACCACTTCTTTCCTGTTTAAACGGAACTCTCCTGATGGATTGCCACCATTACCCTCAGTCCAGGGGTTCCCCTGCAGATCCCTCCAGCCAAGCAGCATCTGTACACAGACACGTCAGATTAATGTGGAGGAGCCATGCTACATCATGCCAACAACCAATGCATAGTTCAGGGGGAGTGGTCCATTCAAGAATGGAAGGACCACATCAACCTAAAAGAGCTAAAGGCCCTATCCTTGGCTGTGCAGACCTTTCAAGAGATCCTTCTGCCAGGCACCCAGAAGGTCATCACAGACAACGTGGTATATAAACAAGCAAAGAGGAACAAAATCTTACCGCCTCTGCAGTCTGGCTATACAAATATGGTCCTTAGCAGCAGCACTTCAAATTCATTTGCAGGCAGTTTACATCCCATCAGAAGAAAATGGGATGGCAGACGCCCTGAGCAGAACCACCCTCCCATGAATGGATGCTTCACAGGGAGGTATTTCAGGATCTAATTCACAGGTGGGGTATTCCTCAGGCTGATTTGTTTGCCTCCTCCCAGAACAAACAGATACCTCTCTTCTGCACAAGGCTGCCCCATCCACAAGCATGGAGGGTGAATGCCTTCTCCTTCTCATGGGAGGGAAAGTTCCTTTATGCCTTCCCTCCATATCCTCTGATTCACAAAGTCCTCCTGAAAATACAGAAGGACAAACCAAAAATACTACTGGTGACTTCCTTCTGACCATGGCAACATTAGATGTTCTTCATGTTTCACTGTTGCAGTCATCACACTTCGGTTATCTGTCTGCAGGTAGCCCTCAGTTGGCCCGAATACCAGAGTCTTGGAATTTCTGCGTTGGATGCTGTCGCTTCTTCCATGACTTTAGGTCATCAAGGGTATAAAACAGGCAGCCAATGCCATTACATCAGTCGTTCTTGCCGAGAAGGAGCCCGAAGCAGAAGCAGTTTGCAACTGCCGGTCGGCCGCTACCTGAAATTGTCATTTTTCGAGTTTCAAACCTGAAATCTTCTAAAGCTAAGTTACCCCATTGAGGATTCTTTTTTCTTGCTCTAACCGATGTCAGAAAAATTTAACAATTGTCTTGCCTGTGGAAAGCAAATATACCTTACAGTGATTTTCATTCTTAATGCATCACCTCTTTAGGCTCAGACCACGACATCCCTCGCTGTCTGTTTTGTGCCTTAACGCCCAAACCATTCATCATCGGGCTGTTTTTGTCAATAAATTCTTTCGTTCTCGTTCTCCATATTCTGAAATGGCTTCGGTAAGCTATCTGACTACTGATATTCTGAAAAAGCGCAAATATAAAGACAGAGACCGCATAGTTCAAAAACTGCTGACGACGCTCCCGTTAAGCTAGTCATCAGTCTGCCTGTACTTGGTGAGGTGCCTTTACAGCCCTGATGCCTGCTTCTACAGATTCGCAGGCCTCTGCTGCGACCCATTTGAAGGCCTGGTATGCCGCGAGATGCTTCGACTATAGAACCTTCAGATGTCTCTACCTTGGATGGGTCTGGAGCCGCTGTGCAGGCACCGGCTTCTGAGGGTGTATTATGACCTACTGATATTCGCATTAAACTGACAGCTTATTTTTTAGCTAAATCTCCCGAGTTTCTCAGGCCCAGAGTACGCACTACACCTAGAAAACTGACGACCAAAGTGCATGCTCAAGCTCCCATGCCTCAGAAACAAATGCTTGAATGGCTGAAGACCATATCACCCTAATTAGGGGAAGCCAGCCTTCCCCTGCTATGAGACCAATAACTGAGTTTCTTTCTGATTCTACAGACCAGGCGTCCTATGACTTTGGCCCTTCTGATTACCTGGACATACCCTTATCTACCTTTGAGGATTTAGATGCAGAGGAATCCATTCCCTCTGCCTCCCCTCCAGAGGATTTTTCTTTTGGCGAAACCTTGCTTACTTTGAGAGCATTTCCGCTGGGAATGCCAGGATTATCCTCAGTCCAAAAACAGACTCAGAGAATTTTTAGAGTTGCCTCAGCACAGGTCCCTAGCTGTACCCCCTGTCCTGGATGTTGTAAATGATGTCTTTATGGAATCCAGTCTTACTCCCGACACTTTACCACCGGCCCCTAGAAAACGTGACGGGTACTACAGAGTACCTGATTCTCACAAATTTCTCTTTAAGAATCCTACTGCGGATCCAGAGACCATTTCCCAGGGGCCTAAAGGTATTAAGGCTACTACAGCCAAAAACCCTACTCCTTCAGACAGGGATTCCAGAGCTTTAGACAGATGGGGTAAGAAGGTATATACCTCTGCAACTCTTGCCAGTTTCATATGTTGAAGTACCAACAACATATTATGGAACAAATTAAACAAAAAATAGTGTTACTTCCAGATTGTGCAGAAAATAAAGATTTACAAGAGTTGATGCATTCTCCAAACCAAGTTAGTAAGCATACTTTGCAGTGTGGCTTTGATGCCCTAGAAGCATCTTGCAGGGCTGCATTCACGGGATCTGTACTAAGAAGGCATGCTTGGCTGAAGGAACAAACCTTGCCAGACCATGTCAAATCAAAATTACTAGGCGCTCCTTTAAATAAGGACCGTTTGACACCAAAGCAGAAGAGGTTCTTAAAAAGATGGAAGAAGAAGCTAAATCTATGCAAACTGTTAAATAATTCTTACAAGTGCAGCCACCTAGATTCAGTAGGCATTGGCCTACAAAAAAATGGTCCTTTCCAGACCCTTCCAGGCCTTCACAGTCCAAACCCAGGGGAACCAGACCACCAAGACTACAGTGTCAGGGTATGCAGAGATCTAAACAATGGAGTGCTCCCACATCAGAAGCAGGGAGTGGCAAGCCACCGCCTTATAATTAAAGTTCACAATGACTGGTCAGTTATCCTTCCAAGCCTTGCGCCCCTAGGAGGAAAACGTGCCCTTCATGCCAAAAACTGGATGTCCATTACTCAGGACCGATGGATTCTAAGCATTGTATCCCAGGGATACAGATTCTACTTCTATTCCCTGCCAACCCCAATCGGGTTTCCAGTCCTTCTTCCAAACCAGTGGGCAGAAGCTCAAAAGGAAGTACATTCCCCTGCTCAATATCAGGGCCATCCAACCTGTTCCAGTAGAACAAAGGGGACAGGGTTTCTACTCCAAACTAATGTTCTTCGTGTTTCACTGTTGCAGTCATTACATTAGGGTAATCTGCTGGCAGGTTGTCCTGCCTGATTAACAAAGTCTTGGGTCCTGCATCGGTTGCTGTCCCTTCTTCCATGACATCAGGGGTATAAAATATGTAGCTGACGCCATTACATCAGTTTTTCTTGCCCTGGTCTTTCTTGCCGTGCAGTGCCCGAAGCAGAAGCAGTTTGCAAGTGCTGGTCGGCCGACTCCTGAAATTTTCGTTTTTGAGTTTCAGAACCGTAGTCTTCAACTAAAAGCTAAGTACCCCCATTAGGGAAACTTTTTCTTGCTCCTTACTGATGTCAGTAAAAGTTAATAATTGTATTACTTGTGGGAAGCAAATACCTCATAAGGATTTTCATTTGTACTGTATTCCTTGCTTAGGCCCTGACCACAACGTGCCTTGCAGTCGGTTTTGTGTTAAATTTAATCAACGCACTATTAAACGTTGGTATATTGTTGCTTCTAAATATTTTGGCTCGAGATTTAACTATCGAGAAATATCGTCGGTTAGCAATCTGACTACTGGAGTACTTAAAAAACGCAAAGAAAAAGAGACAGACCATCGAGGTCCAAAACCGACGAAGCTTCTCCTAAACCAGTTGCCGGTTCACTGGTACTCAGGCACTTTCGCAGCCCCTGATGCCCGCTACTTTTGATTCGCAGGCCTCTACCGAGACCCATTTGGAGTCTGGTATGCCGCGAGATACTTGAACCCGTGGATGTCTCTACCTTAGATGGGTCCGGAGCCGCTGAGCAGGCACCAGCTTCTGAGGGTGTTTTCAAGCCTGAAGATTTATATATTAAACCGACGCTATCTTCAAAACTAAGTCCAAAAACTACTTCTGTGTCTATAAAACCGATGCTTGGGCCACGTGTACAGGCCCCAATGCCTAAAAAACAAATTATCAAAATGGCTGAGGATTTGATTACCTTGATCAGGGGTACCCATCCCCCTCCTGCTAAGAGGCCTAGGCAAGGCACTGACTATGAATCTTCACATCAGGTTTCTATTTCTTCTGATTCCTCTTCTTATCGGGAATTATCTTTTCCCACTTATGAGGAATCTGATGCAGAAGATTCCATCCCTTCTGCTTCTCTTCCTGAAGATGTTTCTTTTGGAGAAACTTTGCATACCATAAAGGAACACTTTCACTGGGAGAGTCAAGATTTCTCAGAATCTAAAAAGAGACTTGGGGATTTCCTCCTTCTTCCTCAGCATAGGTCTTTGGGTATAGCTCCTGTTCTGGACATTGTTGATGGTGTTTTCTCAGAGTCCAGTATGACTCCTGATTCCCTGCCTCCAGCTCCTAGTAAGCCAGACAGAAATTACAGGGTTCCTGACTCCCACAAATTCCTCTTTAAAAACCCTACTGCTGACCCTGAAACCATTTCTCAGGGTCCCAAGGGCGTTAAGGCTTCTACTGCTAAAAATCCTACCCCTTCTGATAGAGATTCCAGGGCGCTGGATAGATGTGGTAAGAAGGTTTACACACGTCTGCAACCTTGGCAATCAGGGCTTTAAACTGTCAATTTTATATTCTTAAATATCAACAGCATGTCATGGGTTTACTTAAAATTTAAATTAAAGTTTATTCAAAATACTGACTTTTCAGCAGCTTCTGTCCATGCTGGGCAAGAATGCTTGGCTGGGGACTTTAGACCTAAAAGAGGCATACCTGCATGTCCCAATAAGACAATCGTGCAGAAGATAACCTCAGATTCAAGGCTGGCTTAATGCATTACCAATTCTCTGCACTGCCCTTTGGCTTATCTACTGTGCCTAGGGTCTTTACAAAGTGCTTGGCACCAGTAATTGCATTTTGCAGACAAAAAGTATACAAATATATCCTTACTTGGACGACTGTTTCATTCAAGCAGAGAACAAAGGACACTCTTCTTCGACACCTGGCATTTGTGAAAAGGCTTCTGACATGCATAGGGTACACAATAAACAAAAAGAAATCCCAACTGGTACCCTCTCAAAAAATAACATTCCTGTGTGCAAGCTTGAATACAACTGCCCAGATGGCTTACCTCACGCCAGGCAAGCAAAGGCAACCGACTACTTACTTCAAACTGATGGCAACAAAAACCCATTCTTCTTGAAGACAAATTCTGCAGGCTCTGGGCTTCATAGCATCCTGCATCCTACTAATTCCATATGCAAGACTGCATATGAGGGAACTTCAATGGTACCTAAAAAGTTTATGGAGTCAACATTCTCACAGTCTGGAAACAATGATTCCTCTCATTCCCTGCCTGCAGCAGGAGTTTCTATAGTGGGCAAAGGCATGTCACCAAAACATGGGACGGCCATTCACTCTTCCCCCTGCCAGCCAAACCATAAAAACAGATGCATCAGATTATGCCTGGAGGGCCCACATGGCAGGAAGATGCATTCAGGGCATATGGTCACCAAAACAAATGCATCTGCATATCAACCAGAAAGAGATGTTAGCTGTTCAAAATGCCGTAACAGCCTTCAAGGACTTACTTCATCCAGGACAACTACTGATTAAGACGAACAACACAGTCATGTGGTATATAAACAAGCAAGGGGGCACACATTCATACCCCCTCGGCAGATTGGCTATGGCACTGTGGAACACAGCCTTAACCTATCAAATAAGTCTTCAAGCTCAATTCCTGGCAGGAAAACAAAACACTCTAGCAGATGATTTAAGCAGAAACCTTATGGATCCTCATGAGTGGAAACTACATCCACAAGTCTTCAGCATGATAACAGAGAACTGGGGGAGCCCAGACATAGATCTATTTGCCTGTCCTCAAAATTATCAACTGAAGAGTCTGCACAAGGACTTATCACAGACCAGCATGGAAAGTGGACACTCTATCCTTTCAGTTGGAAAAACCTATCAGTTTACGCCTTTCCTCCTCTGCCTCTTCTCCCCAAGGTCCTCCTAAACGTCAGACAAGAGAAGCCAAAGATGATACTAATTGCCCAGGACTGGCCCCACCAATACTGGTATCCAATCCTAAGGAACTTATCTCAATACCCAGCTTGGACCTTGCCTCAAAGAGCACAACTACTGTCCCAGCAAAACAGTCAGATCCTGCACAATCAACTACAGACTCTGAACCTGGCAGCATGGCTGATCATGTAGTCATACAAACAACACCTCTCAGTAAAGCTGTGATGGATGTAATTTTGGAAGCCAGAAGTCCTTGTACTAGAAAATCATATGCTGACAAATGGAAGAGATTCTGTGCTTGGAATCAAGCACAAGGAACTGATAGAGCAGAACCAAATATTCCTCCGATATTGCAATACTTAACACAGATGCTTGACAAAGACCTATCTTTCTCATCAATTAAAATCCATGCCCCTGCCATTTCAGCTCATTACAATACAGAGCCACCAATCTTTTCTCATCCTGTACTAAAGCAGTATCTTAAAGGAGCCAAAAATTTAAGACATCCTAGAAGATCGCCATTGCCTGCTTGGGACCTCAATTATGTGTTGGAAAAGCTCACCCTGCCTCCATTTGAACCAGCTGCTTCCACTGATATAAAGTTCTTATCATGGAAAACAGCTCTGCTACTAGCTGTTACTTCAGCACGAAGAGTTTCAGAGCTACAGGCCCTCATGGCTATAGAGCGTTTTATCATATTTTACCCAGACAGGGCATCTCTGAGGACATATCCTACTTTTATGCCTACGGTGGTTTCCAGTGTGCACTTTACCAAACAATTAATCTGCCAACCTTTTATCCAAATCCGCAGAACAAGGGGAGAGAATTCTGCATTCCTTGGATGTACACAGACAGCTAAGATTCTACTTAAGCAGGACTAAAGCTCTAAGAAAAACTGAGCAATTACTAATGACATATGCTGCAGGATCAGAGGGCAAGGCTATTTCAAAGCAAACCATTTAAAAGTGGATAAGCCACTGCATCTGTTTCTGCTACTTGCACCATGGTAAACCTGTGCCCAAGGGCATTAAGTCTCATTCTACCAGAGCCGCAGCTACTTCAGCAGCCTTTCTAAGGGGAGTACCAACCGAAGACATTCTAGAGGCTGCTACTTGGAGATGTCCTTCAAGGATGCATCTGCAGTCCTAACAAATGGGTTGTCCTGTCGTCAGGCAGCCCTTCGGTCGGCCGAATTCCAAAGTCTGGGTCTGGCCTCGGCTGGTGTCGCACTTCACCCGAAGTCATCTCTGCTGGTCTTCGGGTATAAAGGCATCAGCCGACGATATTTTCCTCAGTCTTTCTTGCCGCGTGGCGCCCGAAGCAGAAGCTGTTCGCAAGTGCCAGTCGGTCAGATCCAGAGATTAATACTACCGAATACTACTTCGAAGACTTCTAAAAGCTAAGTACCCCGTTGGGGACTCTTTCTTGCCTCAGCCGATGTCAGAAAAAGTAAATAACTGTTTAACTTGTGGGAAACAAATACCTCATAAAGATTTCCACTCTTACTGCTTACCTTGTTTAGGCCCAGACCACGACGTAGCAGCTTGTTTAGCCTGTGCTTCCTTCAACCGATGAACGCTTAGGCGTCGGTCGGAGTTTGCTGAACAGTTTTTCGGCTCAGACTTTGCGTACATTATGCCGTCGGATCCCCTGACTACCCAAATTGTTAAAAAACGCAAAGAAAAGGACCGACACTCGCGGTCCGCGGTTTCGGCCGAAACCACGGTTAAGCAAACCGCGAGTGTCTCGGTTTTGGCCGAAACCGAGCAAAACGGTTCAATCTACAGCCGAATCCATGACTACTACCGAGGCCCCTTCTACCCTAGCTGAATCGGCCTCTGAAATTTTACCTACTAATGTGGTTTCTCTAGAGTTATCAGACACCATCCCTTTGGATGTCTCTACCCCAGCACGTGGTGCTGCTAGGCCTCCTGCAGCCATGTCTATAAAGGCCTTTGCCAGGGCTAAAGCAGCCAAAACTGCTAAATCAGTGCCTGTCAAGCCCCCCTCTCACAGGCCCAGCTCCAGTTCACAAATGCTTACTCTGGCAGAGGATCTCATCTCTTTAATAAGGGGATCCCAATCTCACCCTGACAGGGCCTCACAACCTCTGGAAAAGAGACCTAGAGCAGAGCCCCCTGAGCCAGGCTCCTCAGATGACTCTTCTGATGACTCAGACATTACAGAACATCCAGAGGCTCCTCTTTCTACTTATGAAGATTCTGATGCTGAAGAATCTATTCCTTCTGCCTCTCCACCAGAGGAATTTTCCTTTGGGGAAACCTTACATGCCATGTGAGAGCATTTCCAATGGCAGGGACAAGATTTCTCAGATTCAAGAAAAAGGCTTAGGACCTTTTTACACTTACCGCAACATAGGCCCTTAGCTATACCTCCAGTTCTTCCTGTTGTGGATGATGCATTTAATGACGTTTGCACTGCTCCTGATACTTTACCTCCAGCCCCTGCTAAGCCCGACAGGTTCTACAGGGTACCGGACACTCATCACCACTTATACAAGGCTCCTTTTGCAGATCCGGAGACTATCTCCCAGGGGCCTAAGGCAGTAGCTTCGACCTCAGCTAAAAACCCTCTCCCTTCTGATAGGGAATCCAGGTCCTTAGAGAGATGGGGCAAAAAAGTATACATCTCTGCTACTCTCTCAGCTAGAGCTTTGAACTGTCAGTTTCATATGATCCAATACCAGGAGTTTATGCTTGATCAGTTAACTAAGAAACTGTCCTCTGATGATTCCTTAGATAAGAAATATGTTCTAGAAATGGTGAATAACATTCAGCAGGTTAGTAACCATTCTTTAAAATGTGGCTATGATGCACTGGAGGCTTCATTTAGATCAGCCATGACTGGCACAGTTATAAGAAGGCATGCATGGTTGAAAGAGCAGGTCTTGCCGGATCATGTTAAAGCAAAGCTATTAGATGCTCCTATGGACAAGGTCAGTTTATTTGGTTCTCCTGCCCAACAAGTAATGAAGAAAATGGAAGAGAAGGCAAAATCTGTACAAACAGTTAAAGATTTCTTGCAGGTACAGCCCCCAAGGTTCAGCAGGAACTGGCCTTCCAAAAATTGGTCCTTTCCAGACTCCTCTAAAAATCAGAGAGGCAGGAATAGACGTTCCAGAGGCAGAAATCAATCCAGAGGAGGTGCCTACAGGGGACGCCAGTGGCAAGGCAATAACCAACGAGGCACAGATACAACCACGACCACTGCAACAGGACAATCACAGTGACTTGGCTCTAACACTGCCTACCAGGGAACAAATAGTAGCACCCTTAGGCGGAAAATTAGCCTTATTTTCAAAAAACTGGCACTATATCACAAGAGACAACTGGATTTTGCAAACTATAGACCAAGGCTACAGGTTTCATTTCCATACCTTACCAGCAAAAAGAGGAATGCCAAACCTGCCACCAAATCAAAAGTCAGAAGCCCTAAAACAAATAGCTCAATTAACAAAGATGAGAGCTGTGGAAAGGGTACCACTTACAGAACAGGGCAAGGGATTTTACTCAAGACTCTTCCTAGTACCAAGAAAAGAGAACAGTTGGAGACCTATTCTCGACCTCTCCGCTTTAAACACATTCATCATCGTTCCAAAATTCAAAATGCTGACCCTACACCAACTTCTTCCCATGCTGGGCAAGGAGTATTGGCTGGTTACTGTAGATCTCAAGGAGGATTACCTGCACGTCCCCATACGACCAATTTGCAGAAGATACCTCAGATTTCTTGCAGGATCAGAGCATTATCAATTCTCAGCATTGCCCTTTGGCTTATCTACTGCGCCCAGAGTGTTCACGAAATGCCTGGCATCAGTAATCGCTCATTGCAGGCTTCAGGGAATCCAAATTTATCCATACCTGGACGACTGCCTGATACAAGCGGACAACAAAAGCAAGCTGACACAAGACTTACAAAGAGTCATTTGCTTACTACAAGCCCTGGGATACACAGTCAATTTAAAAAAGTCAAAACTGATACCATCCCAGACAATAACATTCTTGGGTGCAGAATTGGACACAGTAAAACAGATGGCATTCCTAACTGCAGAAAAACAAGAACAACTTCCTCTGTACTTCTTGGCACTAGCAAAGCAGAACAAACTAACAGCAAGGAAAGTACTGCAGGCCTTGGGTTTCATGGCATCCTGCATAATCTTGGTTCCCCATGCCAGACTGCATATGAGAAAGCTACAGTGGTACCTAAAGAATTTATGGTCTCAACACAAGCACAGCTTAGTAACCGAAATACCACTAATTCCATGCCTGAAACAAGAGTTCCTATGGTGGGCTGAGACATGCCAGGCAAACCCAGGCTTGTCCTTCCACAACATTCAAGCAAGCCAAACCATCACAACAGACGCCTCAGACCTCGGTTGGGGGGCACACATGCTGGACAAGTGCATTCAAGGCATATGGACTCCAGATCAACTACACCTGCACATAAATCAAAAAGAAATGCTGGCAGTAAAACTAGCAATCCAGAATTTCAGACCATTCCTCAAAGAGGGCCAATTGATGATAAGGACAGACAACACCACAGTCATGTGGTACATCAACAAACAGGGAGGCACTCATTCATACCCCCTATGCCGAATGACTCTGGACCTGTGGAATATGGCTGTGAGCTACAACATTCAATTACACGCAATATTCGTACCGGGAAAAGAAAACATCCTAGCAGACATGTTAAGCAGAACTATCTCGGATGCTCACGAATGGATGCTACACCCGGACATCTTCAAGGCCATCACAAAGAAATGGGGAATGCCACAAATAGACCTATTTGCATCCCTACTCAATCACCAGCTCAAGAAATTCTGCACAAGGACATACCACCCCCTTGCTTGGAGGGTGGACTCTCTATCCTTCAATTGGAAAGGCCTGACAGCATATGCATTTCCACCCCTTCCTTTGATGCACAAGGTACTACTGAAAATCAAAGAGGAACGTCCAAGGATAATTGGCCAAGACAACATTGGTATCCATTACTGAGGAGCATGTCTCGGGGGGAACGTGGACTCTACTTTGATTCCTTTGATGTTGACTCAGAGCAACTACAACATCTTGCATCCAAACCTGAAAACTCTGCAACTCACTGCCTGGAACATTACATAAGAGCATCAAACCCAGATTTATCCCAAAGGGTTAAAGACATTATCCTTGAGGCCCGCAGACCTTCTACTAGAAGGAACTATGCAGGAAAATGGAAAAGGTTTGTCATTTGGAGTACGGAAAGAGGGAAAGATGTGTCAAAGGTAGATATTGCCAACATCCTGGAGTATTTGGCAGAGCTCCTACATACTGGCCTGTCCTATTCCTCCATCAAGATACATGCATCAGCTATTTCTGCAGAATACAGCCTCGATCCCCCTGTCTTCTCGCATCCTCTACTCAGACAGTTCCTCAGAGGAATTAAGAATGTTAAACCTCCTAGGAAACCACCATTACCAGCATGGGACTTGAATTTTGTGTTAGAAAAATTTACACTCCCTCCATTCGAACCAGCAGCAACAGCAGATCTTCAACACCTATCCTGGAAAACTGCTTTCCTACTGGCAATTACTTCAGCAAGAAGGGTTTCGGAACTACAGGCTTTAATGGCAGTACAACCCTTCCTAATCTTCCATCAAGATAGAGTGTCCATGAGAACTAATCCTACATTTATGCCTAAGGTGGTATCCAGAGTGTCTCTAAACCAGGCAATCCACCTACCTACCTTCTTTCCCAATCCACAGAACAAAGGGGAAAGACTGCTGCATACCTTGTATGTACATAGACAGTTGCGCTACTACCTGGACAGAACCAAGGGCAATAGAAAAACTGACCAGCTCCTAGTAGCCTATGCAACAGGAAGGGAAGGAAAAGCAATTTCCAAACAGACAATCTCTAAGTGGATAGGAAATTGCATAAGATTCTGTTACTCCTATCATGGAAAGCAAATTCCACAGAACATAAGGCCTCATTCTACAAGGGCTACAGCCACTACCACAGCCTTCTTACGAGGAGTGGCTACCAAGGACATTATTGAGGCTGCTACTTGGACCTCCGTGCATACATTTGCCAAGCATTATAACTTACCTCTATACTCTAGATCCCGAGCAGGGTTTGCCACTGCTGTGTTGCAAGGGATCCTAACTACACCATAATTCTTATTCCTCCTCCCCTAGTTTGGCTATGGTATTCTACCCATTTGTTAGGACTGCAGATGCATCCTTGAAGGACATAGTACAGTTTTGTACCTACCATAAATGTAGATGTCCGAACAGGATAGCATCTGCAGTCAGGATTACCCACCCTCCTTCCCCTCTGTGGTACTCCTAGGGTATTGCCCACCTAATAGCTAGCTGGGCGGGGAGGGATCTCTTATGGTGTATTTGTTTGTATATATGTACATACATGCATATTTTTTGTGTTTGCCTTCTACTTTTTGGAAAACATTGGCATTTACCCAAAAATTTAGCTATCCAAGAGGGCTACTGGCATCTGGGGCAAGAAACACTGAGGAAAATGGCGTCGGCTGATGCCTTTATACCCGAACACCAGCAGAGATGACGTCGGGTGAAGTGCGACACCAGCCGAGGCCAGACCCAGACTTTGGAATCCGGCCGACCGAAGGGCTGCCTGACGACATGACAACCCATTTGTTAGGACTGCAGATGCTATCCTGTTCGGACATCTACATTTATGGTAGGTACAAAACTGTACTTTCTGTTCACACCTTTACAAAGCATTATCATTTGCCTCTTTACTAAGTCCAGAGCAGGCTTTGCCACTGCAGTTCTGCAGGGCCTTATAGCCGCTCCTAATGCTGTTTAGCTCCAGCCCCCCAGCCATAGCTTTGGGATTCTACCCAAATGTAATGACTGGAACAGTGAAACACGAAGAACATAGTACAGTTGTGTACACTTACCATAAATGTAGATGTTCGAGTGTATTCACCGTTGCAGTCCAGGTTACCCTCCCGCCATCCCCCTGTCATTCTGGAGTTTATCTTTCCTTCTCTATCTTCTACAACCTATTTGGTGTATTTGCTTGTAGATGAAGGTAAAGTTTATATTGATGCATGTATATATATAGATATATATATATTTTTGCTACCTTTTTGGGGGCCCCTGACATCGGGGGCAAGAAAAACTAAAGAAAATGGCATTGGCTGCATGTTTTATACCCCTGACGACTTGACGTCATGGAAGAGGAGACAGCAACTGACGCACAACCCAAGACTTTGGAATTCAGGCCGACTGAGGGCAACCTGCCAGCAGATTACCCAAATGTAATGACTGCAAAAGTGAATACACTCTAACATCTACATTTATGGTAAGTATACACAACTGTACTATCTCATTCCTCCAGGGCTGCATCTAGTTATGCAGCCTTTCTCAGAGGGGTCCCTACCAGAGACATTCTAGATGCTGCTATCTGGAGCTCAGTTCATGCGTTCACCAAACATTACCATTTACCTCTCTTCTCTAAATCCAGAGCAGGCTTTGCCACTGCTGTCCTGCAGGGCTTTATAGCTGCTCCTAATGCTGTATAAATCCATCCTCCCATCCATAGCTTTGAGATTCTACCCAAATGTAATGACTGCAACAGTGAAACATGAAGAACATAGTACAGTTGTGTACACTTACCATAAATGTAGATGTTCGTGTGTAGTCACTGTTGCAGTCCTGGTTACCCTCCCTCCAGCCCCCTGTTTTTTCTGTAACTATGCCTCTCATTTCTGTTACTATCTTTAAAAGCCTTTTTGGTGTATTTGCTTTTGTTTGTAGGTATATGTTTTGGTATTTTTTATTCTATATATATATATATATATATATATATGTGTGTGTATATATATATATATATATATATATATATATATGTGTGTGTATATATATATATATATATATATATATATATGTATGTGTGTGTATATATATATATATATATATATATATATATGTATGTGTGTATATATATATATATATATATATATATATGTGTGTGTGTGTGTATATATATATATATATATATGTATATATATATTTTGCTCCCCATTTGGGGGGCACCTGACATCTGGGGCAAGAAAAATTGATGTAATGGCGTCGGCTGCATATTTTATACCTCTGACGACCTGACGTCATGGAAGAAGGGACTGCAACCGACACAGGACCCAAGACTTTGTTAATCAGGCCGACTGAGGGCAACCTGCCAGCAGATTACCCTAATGTAATGACCGCAACAGTGAATACACTCGAACATCTACATTTATGGTAAGTGTACACAACTGTACTTTCCTGGTGCCCAGAAAAGTGGGCTCTTGGCTCACAATCCTAGCTCTCTCAATTCTTAACACTTTTCTGGTGGTCCCAAAATTCAAAATGCTAACCCTGCAACAGCTTCTCCCAATGCTAGCCAAGGATGCCTGCTGGTCACCCTAAACTTTAAAGAAGCCTGTCTGCATATCCCCATAAGGGAGTCTTGCAGGAGATATCTCTGCTTCATGGAAGGCTCTATGCACTGTCAGTTCTCTGCACTTCTCTGTGGCTTATATACTGCACCCAGAGTATTTACAAAGTGCCTGGCTCCTGCCATTGCATACTGCAGGCAGAGAAATATCCAAATTTTCCCAATCTTGGACGATTGCCTGATTCAGGCGGACAGTCAGGAATTACTACTTCAACACCTGGCATTTGTAAAAAGACTCCTATCTTCATTGGGGTACACCATCAATGGAAAGAAATCACAACTGGTGCCCAGTCAAAAAATTGTATTCCTGGGGGCAAGCTTGAACACAACTTCCCAGATGGCCTTTCTCACTTCAGAAAAAACTATCTCTTTGAACAACTACTTAAACACATGGCCACCAAAACCCAGCTATCTGCAAGGAAAATACTGCAAGCCCTAGGATTCATGGCCTCATGCATTCTGCTTATTCCATATGCAAGACTGCATATGAGGAAACTTCAGTGGTACTTAAGAAGTCTTTGGTGTCAACATTCTCAGCACCTGGTAATAGTCATTCCGATCATTCCTTGTCTAAGGGCAGAGTTCCTTTGGTGAGCAGAAGCATGCAAACACAACAAGGGACTGCCTTTCACTCAGCCCCTCGCCACCCAAACCCTGACTACAGATGCATCAGATTATGCATGGGGGGCTCACATTGCAGGCAGATGCATTCAGGGGAAGTGGACCCCAGGACAAATTCTCCTGCACATCAAGCAAAAAAAGATGTTAGCTGTACAGTATGCTCTGACAGCCTTCAAATACCTAATCCGTCCTGGACAGCTAGTGATAAAAACAGACAACACCACAGTTATGTGGTACATAAACAGGAGGGAACCCATTCTTACCCACTCTGCAGGTTAGCCATGGCCCTGTGGAACACGGCCTTGAGCAACCAAGTGCATCTGCAAGCTCAGTTCCTGCCAGGCAAACAGAATTCACTGGCAGACGACTTAAGCAGAAATCTCCTGGATCCACACGAGTGGAAATTGGAGCTCAACACCTTCAACCTTCTAATCCAGAGTTGGGGGACAGCAGAGGTGGACCTATTTGCCTCCCCCGAGAACCACCAGTTAAGCAAATTTTGCACAAGGAACCCTCACAGCAGGGCCTGGAAGGTGGATGCCTTATCCTTTAAATGGGAAAACCTCTCAATTTATGCCTTTCCCCCTCTGGCCCTCTTCGTAAAGGTACTTTTCAAGATCAGGCAGGACAGCCCAAGGGAAATTCTTATTGCCCCAGATTGGTCATGCCAGCACTGGTACCCACTCTTACGCAGTTTGACAATAGTGCCACCCTGGCACCTTCATCAGACTCCTTCCCCGCTGTCTCAGCAGGAGGGACAGATTTTGCATCCAGAGCTACAAACCCTAAACCTTGCAGCCTGGCTTATCTCCTGAATACTCCACCAGCAGCCCTCGGCAAGCAGGTGCTGGACATCATTCATGAGGCCAAAAGGTTTAGTACTAGAAAATCCTATGCTGAAAAGTGGAAAAGATATTGCTCGTGGAGTCAGTCTCAAGGAAAGGACACAGCTGTGCCCTCCTTACCTCAAATCCGTGATTACCTAGCAGCGCTACTCACAAAGGCCTATCCTTCTCCTCCATTAAGATTCATGCCTCTACCATCTCAGCTCATTATAATACTGGGCCACCTCTATTCTCTCACCCTCTCATCAAATAGTTTCTGATAGGGACTAACAACTTAAGGCCTCCTAGGAGAGCACCCATCCCTGCCCGGGACCTTAACTTTGTACTGGAAAGCCTCACGCTCCCCCATTTTTAACCTGCAGCTACAACAGAGTTAAAATTCCTTTCTTGGAAAACAGTCTTGCTCCTAGCCATAACCTCAGTTAGAAGAGTGTCCGAGTTACAGGCACTAATGGCTGTGGAAGCCTTTATTATTTTCCATGCTGACAGGGTTTCCCTCAGGACTAACCCGTCCTTTATACATAAGGTGGTCTCTAGTGTGACTAAACCAAGCCATCCATTTGCCAACCTTCTTCCCTAATCCTCAAAATAAAGGGGAGAGGATCCTGCACTCCTTGGACGTGCACAGACAGCTCAGGTTCTACCTTGACAGGACTAAACCTTTCAGAAAAATCTGACCAGCTACTAGTCAGTTTGGCTACAGGCGCAGAGGGCAAGGCCATTTCAAAGCAAAACATTTCCAAATGAATAGCACACTGCATCCATTTCTGCTACAAGCACCATGGAAAACCTACCCCACAGGGGATCAGAACACATTCCACTAGGGTTACTTCCACCTCTACAGCATTTCTAAGGGGGAGTCCCTACCAAGGACATTCTGGAAGCTGCAACCTGGAGTTTTGTACACACCTTCACCAAGCATTTCCACTTGCCTATTTTTTTTTCTAAATCTAGAGCTGGATTTGCTTCAGCAGTCTTAAAAGACCTGCTAGCTAGCCCTAACTCCTCTTGAATGCCTCCACCCTTCCTCAGCTTAGGGAATAAACCAAAGTGTGATGACTGCAACAGTGAAACACGAAGAACATAGTACAGTTGTGTACACTTACCATAAATGTAGATGTTAGAGTGTGTTCACTGTTGCAGTCCTGGTTTCCCTCCCTACAGCCCCCTGTTTTTCTCTATCCTTTCCACCTATCCTCTGTATGGCCATTTTTTATGGCAGGGGTATTTAGTTTTACTGGTGGTGTTCAACACCATATATTAGCTTCCTATTTGTGGGGCTCCTGACATCTGGGGCAAGAAAAACTGATGTAATGGCGTCAGCTGCCTGTTTTATACCCCTGACGACCTGATGTCATGGAAGAAGCGACAGCATCTGACGGAGAAATCCCAAGACTGGTATTCGGGTGGACTGAGGGCTACCTGCAGGCAGATAACCCATATGTGATGACTGCAACAGTGAATACACTCAAACATCTACATTTATGGTAAGTGTACACAACTGTAATTTTCCCCTACTCTACCTTGTAGCCCAGGGCAATCACCACAGGTTACCTCACCACTTCGACCTACTCTCACAAGACAGGGGATCCCTTATTCACCCCCACCTGCTCTATCTCAAACTGACACTGTAGGTGATAGAGTTCTGATCCCTTTTATGCATCTAAACTCAGAGAATGTACTCAATATCCTGCAGGAGGCCAGGAAACCAAGTACCAGAAGAAACAACTTATTAAAGTGGAAAAGATTCACCCATTGGTGCCTCAAGAGAAAACAGGGCCCATTTCTAGTCTTTGTTCCACTGGTCCTTTCCTACCTGTGTGAGTTACTACATTCAGGGCTGACCTACTCCTCAGTAAAAGTATACCTGTCTGCTATTTCTGCTTGCCTTCCCTTGACTCCATTTTTAGCTTCCAGGTTGGAAGTCAAGCTGTTTCTGAAAGGGGTCCTTCACATAAGACCTCCTTACAAGCGTATTCCTCCTCCTTGGGATCTTAACTTTGTGCTGATAAACTTTACATTGGCCACTTTTGAGCCATCCCACTTGTCTTCCCTTAAATTCTGTACATGGAAAACAATTTTGTTATTGTCTCTTACTTCTGCCAGGAGGGTCTCTGAGATCCAGGCCCTTATGGCTTCTCCTCCCTGTCTTATTTTTCATAAATATAGGCTTTGTCTCTGAACTAACCCTTCATTCATGCCTAAAGTAGTTAATGACATTTCCTTAAACCAGACCATTAATCTACCTGTCTTTTACCCTCAGCCACAGAACTCCTCAGAAAGGGCTTTGCATTCCCTGGATGTTCATAGGCAACTGAGGTTCTACTTAGATAAGGCAAAACCTGTCTGTCTGACCATCTTTTTTTCTCCTTCCATCCTAGAGCTCTTGGCAAAGCAGTGTCTAAACAAACAATTGCGCCTTGGATTTCTAAGGCAATAGCCTTTTGCTATTCCTTTCATGGAAATCATCCAAGTTCACCTGTCAAGGCCCATTCCACCAGAGCAGCTTCCTCCTCAGCAGCTTTCTGCAAGGATGTGGATTATGCTGCTATTCTAGAGTCTGCAACTTGGTCTTCTGTACATACCTTTACTAAGCATTACAAATTGCATCTGATCTCCATGGGGTAGAGTAGGGTTTTCTAGGTCTCATTGACTGTGCTCCCCTACCTATCCCCCATGCAATGTCCTAGAGAGCCGTGGTACTCTCCCCAATGTTATGAATACTGCAACATGAGAATAGGAGGACATCGAGTAATTGTGTAAGAACTTAACATAACCATAGCTGTCCTCCTTTTCCATGTTGCAGTATTCAATCCCACCCAACTCCACCCTGTTTTTATTGGACATATTTATTACACTGTTTTGGTGTGCTTGGGGAACTTAAGCTTGGGTTCTTTCCTCCTGCTCCTGGGGTCTCTCTCTATGCAGCAGCCATTTTCTGAGTTGGGTACGTGCAGATGTCACAGATATAGCCAACGTCAGCTTATGGCTCCTGCATGCAATGTCACAAGTACCCCTGCTTCTAAATCTTTGGTATACTGGTCGGATGTCTGTTGCTGCAGGTTTCAACTCTCTAAGGTTATGAGTACTGCAACATGGAAGAGAAGGGCATCTATGGTTATGGTAAGTTCTTACATGACCATTCTTTACCCCCCTTTTTCATATCTAACTGCTTAGTGCACACTGCAGTTTTTATAATATTAACCTATTTTTCATCTTACCTTTAAACATCTATTGCAAGACCACCAGTTAATGGAGAGCCCACATTCTGTTTCTCAGTAATCATCTTGTGATTAATGCTTCTGTTTTCTTCCTGATGAGAGAAGGAGCACAAGGACATTATTTCCTGGAGCTGTTTATCACCAGAAAGCCTAATAACTGCTTCATAGATGACAGCTTGGAATTTGTCCTTATATTCTGCTTCTGTTGAGAGAAGGAGCAGAGTTCATTGATTGCTGGCTGTTTCTGCTTGAACAGTGAGTGTCTGTGCTTAACATTCCTGATTGGTCTGGTTGCTGTTTAAGACATTTGCCAGGAAAAGGCTACAGCTAGCCTACAGAGACCCTTGCATCAAGTGGGACAATACTGTAGATCACCAAACAGGCTGTGGCCTGCTTCTCATCTTGGGATCGGTGCTAATGTTTTGCTTCTGGTGAGAGAAGAAGCAAAGGAACATTGTATCCCAGCAGAGGGAAGCTGTGGTGAGGCCAGCACTAGCAGTAGCCATTTATGCGACTCCCCTCTTTTCATCATTCTTGCCAAGCTGATTCTTTGTTTTCAGTGCTTGATTTGTTTCTAACTTCAGAATATCTGCCTAAATGCTTCATTTTTAAATTTTCAGGGTCTACATATTGGTTCCCCTCAAGTATTTGGCCATACCCTGTACAGGCTCACATACTTTAAGTGACATTTTTCCTGTAAAAGCACAATTGAAATTTCTCCAATGCCTAGTTGCACATAGGACAGCTAGTTTGCAGTGGTAAGCACTGTCCACAGAGTTGCAAACCAAATTCTCCTGACATTGCTTAATATTCTCACACCAGCTATCTAATCACTAAAACAAGGGTCTGTTTCCACAAATATGAACTTTCCCACTATCTCCATTATCAGCTTTGTGGATGCAGGCATCCTGAGGCAATGTAGAAACTGGCTCATGCTTACTGGCAACCAGTTAATTCTCAGGCAAACTGATATGGTATGTGAGAGATGTATTTACACAATGCACTGGAAGCAAAACTCTCACATAAAAGTAGTCCTAATGTCAGTAAGGGTGTCGGTAGCACACACGCTGCACCTATCACCCACAATTCAAAGCAGAAATATAGACCCACATATGCTGAGGCACATAAATGCAACCTTCCTAAACTGCAAAAACCTCCTAGATATGAAGTACACTAAACAAATACCCGCAGCAGCCTCAAATGCAGTCTTTCAAAACAACACCGACATCAACATACAGAGCCACATCTTATGGAGCCTCTACCTCTAAGCCCATAAGGCAAGTCACCACACAGTCCAACATTTTGGTCACTGGAGACTCCATTGTGAGACACTTTGATGTCCATCTTACTAGGCTGAGTAAGGAGAAAGTCGCAGTTAGTTGCTTATCAGGGGCTAGGATCTCCCGCATTATGCACTCACTCAGGTCATTCAACCGCAAGTACCAATATGACTCAGTCATATTCCATGTGGGATTAAATGACCTGAGACATACCTCCCTAGACTATACGTAGAGGGACATCATAGAGCTCTTGGAGTATGTGTCTCAGGCCGGCACGAGTAGGGTTGCCAAGTTTCCATGTCAAAAATTCTGGACACCTATGTGAAAGCAAAATGCGTGTAATTTTGATACCCACCCTCCCCCCACATAGCCATTCCAGTGTCCCATTACTTGGCTATTTCTCCATTTCTCCCCAGTTACCATAAACACTGCTCAAAACTCTGTGTGCATACGGTCTTCTGCTTTACTTCTACAATGATTACAAATATTTGTATTTAATTTAAAACTTTATTTTAAATTTTATAGCACAAACACTAATAGACATTTGCTAAACAAAGCAATACAGTCTCGCAATGAAAACAGACTTGGCATTAAAACCTCTCTGCCTTTGAAACTAACTGGTTTTCTTCCAGTATACACCGTAAGAAAACTTTTTCTAACTCTTACCTTCATTTTAGGAGTGCCCATCCTTACAGTCAGAAGAAAAATTTAGTAAAGGGGCAACTGGTAAGGGTTAGTAGAATGACCTCTGATGACCAGGAATTTTCCAAGGAATGTGACCATGTGCTCAGTATGTTGGTGGATAGGGGTTACCCTAAGTCATTGTTGGAGGAAGTTTTAGAAGGGGTGGTTAAAGCAAGACCGGACAGATTTGCCCCTATTTTGGGACAAAACCCACACTCCTCTTTTGAAGATTCGGGGAAAAATATTCCCAATAATTGGGATAGGGCATATATATTAGACTATTCGGGGGATTCCGGACCCATTAAGGAAATGATTTCCAGTGAATGGACTAGGTTTGTCCAAATTACAGATTTACCCATTATTAAGCAAACTCCTTTAAAATTTATTTATCGTAAGGACACCAACTTCAAACAGATTTTTGAATTTGGTGGTCCAAAGCCCAAAAGTACAGGTCCTCGAGTGTATTGAACCTACAAATGTGTTTTTTGTTCACAGTGTCCTTGGATAGTCAACAAAGGTCAGGTCTTTTTGGAAGCTAGAAACAAACTGCTTACTAGTAGGGGAACTTTTAATTGTAATGGTTACGGGATAGTATACTTGGCCATATGTGACCAATGCACCTCTTTCTATGTGGGGAAAACAGAAAGAAAACTGAAGTGCCGGATTTATGAACATATGTATGAAATTAAGAAACAGAACACCAATAATGCTTTGTATAGGCACCAGTTAACTTGTTCCAAGGCGGTATTTTTCTTTTTTACCTTGGATTCTGTGCCCAAGGATATTAGGGGAGGTATGTGGGAGCACAAATTGGAATACAAAGAATTGTATTGACAGATTATTTTAGAATGTAATAAACCTCCTGGTTTGAATGATTTTCTTTCTGTTAAACCAGTATTAAAGTTGAGATCTGCTAAACTTTGAAATATCCAATGTATTCACCTCCAGGTCACTAGGTGGCAGTATTGTTCTATGGATATACACATTTATACCTAATTTTTTTGTAGTGTGAATTTTTAATGTCCATGATTTTAAATGTTGTTATAATGATTTTATATAGTGTATTTTCATTGAACTATGCCTACCATATACATTTGCATACACCTGCAATATTATGTGAGACTATGTATTTTTAGGTAATAAGTTTAGGGAAGAGATTGTTTATTAATTGTACTATAGTACTAATTGATGGTATGTTTTTATTGGATAGTATTTTAATTACTAATTGGAGGGTATATATAAGCTGCTTTGTAATTGAATCTGTTGTATTGTTTCTGATGAAGACTTCTGTCGATAACGTACTGTGTTGGTAGCGTTATAATAAACTGCATCTACTGAACTCAATTTGGAGTTTCTACTGTGTTGCAAGTATCAACTGCATCTAGTTTGGAGATGTTCTTCATCTCACATTGCTGCAGTCCTAACACTTGGGTAGTCCGCTGTCCTTGGTTGGCCCGAATATCAAAGTATAAGGCTGACGTCGGTCAGGGCGCATTTGACTGACGTCAGGACGTCAGGGTACAAATGCGCATGACCGACGTCATATCCTCAGTCTTTTTTGCCGCATGGTCCGATGCAGAAGCAGTATTGCAAGTGCTGGTTGGCGTTCTGAGATTTTTCGATTTAGAAGTTTCAGACCGAGTTCAAAGTTGGCTAAGTACCCCGTTGGGGAATATTTTGGTTTTTTCTTGCCTCAGTCATTTACCGGATGTCAGAAAAAGTTAATAATTGCATTTCTTGTGGGAAACAGATACCGCATAGAGATTATCATACTTTGTGTATTCCTTGCTTAGGGCCTGAGCACGACGTTGTTGGCTGTCGCTCTTGTGCTAGATTTAATAAACGCACTATAAAGAGAAGGTTGGATTGTGCAAGGTTAGTCTTTGGGAAGCGGTGCAACTATAAAATGCCGTCGGATGCTCCGACGCCCGCTTCTTCGAAGAAGCGCAAGGACAAGGCAGTTAAGCCTAGGCTAGAAGAACCGCCTGTACCAGACGCGGTTCTTTGAGGTGTCGGTGGAGCCGGTGGCTCCACCGGAGGTTTCTTTGTGTTCCCAGGGTGAGACCTTATTATTGCAGGATGTGGCCTCTCAGGAGACTAGTCAGGCTGAGGGGCTTCTCATCTTACTATACTCCCTCCCTTCCCAAGGTGGCTAGGCTCTCTCCTTCTGTTTCAAAGGCTTCCCCAGGGCAGGCCAGGTTTGGCTTCAGTTGGTGTTACCCCTAGCTCCTCAGGTACTGTGCCCAAGAAGCATATGCTTAAAATGGCAGAAGATTTGATTACTTTGATTAGGGGTTCTATGCCCCCTCCTGATAAGAGACCTAGGGTGGATCCTGAGCTGGGGGTTTTGAGCAGGCTTCAGATGTTTCAGAGTCTTCGGCTGAAGACTTGCAGGAGTACTCTCCTTATTCTGATTCTGATGTGGATGATTCTACTCCTTCTGCTACTCTTCCTGAGGATTTCTCTGTTTCAGAAACTTTTCAGTCCATGAGGGAGCATTTTAAGTGGGAGGGTCAGGACTTCTCTGATTCCAGGAAAAGGCTTAGGGAATTTCTGTTTTACCCCAGCATAGGCCTTTGGCTATACCTCCTGTTTTGGATGTAGTGGACGATGTTTTACAGAAGCTTCTCTTAATCCTGATTCTTTGCCTCCTGCTCCTGTTAAGCCGGATAGGTATTACAGGGTGCCTGAAGCTCATAAGTATCTTTTAAGAGTCCTAGGGCAGACCCAGAGACTGTTAGCCAGGGGCCTAAAGGTGTGAAGGCTTCTGTTGTTAAGAATCCGGTTCCTGCAGACAAGGAGGCTAGGGCCTTGGATAGATGGGGAAAGAAAGTCTATACTTCTTCCACTCTTGCTATGAGGGCTCTGAATTGCCAGTTTCACATGTTGAAATACCAAAATTATCTCCTTTCACTATTGAAGTCTAAGGTTGATGCTCTGGCAGTAGGTATTGATTGTAAGGAGTTACAAGATTTAGTGCATGTTTCTGAACAGGTGGGTAAGCATTCTTTGCAATGTGGTTTTGATGCTGTACAGGCCTCGTCAAGGGTGGCTGCCACTGGCTCAGTCCTTCGCAGGCACGCCTGGCTGAGGGATCAGAATTTGTCTGAACATGTTAAGACAAGAATTTTAGATGCTCCTTTACAATCTGACGTGTTGTTTGGTCCTCCTGTAGAGACAGTCTTAAAGAAAATGGAAGACAAGGCTAAGTCTATGCAGACTGTTAAAGATTTTTTGCAGGTCCAGCCTCCAAAGTTTAGTAGAAATTGGCCTACTAAAGGGTGGACGTATCCTTCTTATGGTTCACAGTCTAGGGGTAGATCTAGACGTGGTAAGGGCAGAGCCCAGGGCTCTTTCAGGCCTAGAACAGGGAGTTCTCCTGCACAGGCTTCGGTGAGGGCAGGGGTCAGCCCTTTCGTCAGCAGACCCAATGACCTAGCCTTTCAGGTGCCAGAGCCTGCTCGCCTGGCAGCACCTTTGGGAGGAAGGTTGGCACTTTTCAAAGAAAATTGGAGTTTAATTACCCAGGACAGATGGGTATTGGATATCATTCACCACGGCTACAGGTTTTATTTCCATACCTTGCCTCCTTTCAAAGGCATGCCAGACGTTCCTCCTCCACAAAGACTAGAGGCTCACAAACAGGTTTCTCTGTTGCTCCAACTAGGGGCCATACAGCCGGTCCCTCTGCCAGAAGTGGGCCTAGGATTTTATTCTTGCCTGTTCCTAGTACCAAAGAAGGGGAACACGTGGAGACCAATTTTGGATTTATCTATCCTCAACACTTTTCTGGACATTCCCAAGTTCAAAATGTTGACGTTGCAGCAGCTTTTACCTCTGCTGGGCAAAGATCATTGGATGGTACCTTTGGATCTCAAGGAGGCTTACCTTCATGTTCCTATCAGACTAAGTTGCAGGAAGTATCTGCGTTTTCGAGCTGGGACTTCTCACTATCAGTTCTCTGCATTGCCCTTTGGCTTATCTACTGCCCAGAGTGTTCACGAAAGTTCTGGCTCCAGTGATAGCTTTCTTCAGACAAAAAGGAATACAGATCTATCCTTATTTGGACGACTGCCTAATTCTGGCTCAAGGAAGAGAAGAGCTTCTTCATCATTTGGATTATGTGATAGCAGTGCTAAGATGCCTAGGGTATTCTGTGAACGAAATAAAGTCCAGTCTAGTACCCTCTCAAGACATGTGCTTTCTGGGTGTGAGACTGAATACAGCATCCCAGATGGCCTTTTAACCCCGGACAAACAAAAGAGTCTATCCCTTTACTTCCATCAACTATCTCATCAGTCCGGGCTGACTGCAAGGACAGTCCTTCAAGCCTTAGGGTTCATGGCATCTTGTATTCTGGTGCTTCCCAATGCCAAACTGCATATGAGGAAGCTACAATGGTATCTCAAAAATGTATGGACACAGCACTGCCAGGATCTAGACACTGTCATTCAAATAATACCTTGCATTCAAAAGGAATTTTTGTGGTGGGCTCAGGAATGTCACCTAAACAAGGGACTCTCTGTGACCCAGCCAGAGGCGAGTCAGATTTTAACGACAGATGCCTCAGACAAAGCTTGGGGAGCTCATCTAAATGGAAAGTGGATACAAAACAAGTGGCCTGTCAGACTACAACATCTACATATCAACATGAAGGAGATGTTAGCAGTCCATTTTGCATTAATTGCTTTCAAGGAATTGCTTCTTCCAGGGCAGGTGTTGATTCTAACAGACAACACAACTGTCATGTGGTACATCAACAAGCAAGGGGGAACGCATTCTTATCCTCTATGCAGGCAAGCAATGATTTTGTGGGAGACTGCTCTCAGTTTACAGCTCAATCTTCAGGCAAGGTTTCTGCCAGGAGCACAGAACTCCTTAGCAGATGTGTTGAGCAGACGAATTATGGATCCCCACGAGTGGAAATTGGATCCTCATGTATTTCAGAAATTGACAGTGTCATGGGGAACTCCAGACATAGATCTGTTCGCTTCTCCACTAAACCATCAGCTGCCAAAGTTTTGCATAAAACGGTTTCATCCCACAGCTTGGAAAGTGGATGCTCTTTCTTTCAATTGGAGCAATCTTCATGTATATGCCTTTCCACCTCTGCCTCTCCTCCCAAAGGTACTTCTAAAGGTCAGACAGGACAAGCCAAGGATGATTTTAATAGCTCCGGATTGGCCTCAACAACACTGGTACCCATTACTGAGAAGTCTGGTACGGAAGCCTCCATGGCCTTTGCCTTCGATTCCACACCTGTTGTCGCAGGAGGACAGCCATTTGCTAAATGTCAAGCTTCACTCTCTGCACCTAACAGCCTGGCATATTCTGTTTTGAACCAAAGTGGGCCTCCACTTCCTCAGCAAGTTTTGAATGTTATTTTGGAAGCTAGGAGGCCTAGTACAAGGAAAGTGTACGCAGACAAATGGAAGAGATTTTTGTTTTGGAGTGCAGCAAAAGATTTTGATGTTTCTGAGCCTAATTTGAGTGTGGCTCTTCAATATCTTACTGAGTTACTGGACAAAGGTTTGTCTTTCTCTTCTATTAAAGTTCATGCTGCAGCAATTTCAGCTCACTATGATTGCAACCCACCATTGTTTTCTCATCCTTTGTTCAAGCAATTTCTTAGAGGGGCAAAGAATATAAGACCCCCACGAAGAGCTCCTACTCCTGCTTGGGATCTCAATTTTGTGTTGGAGAAACTCACTCTACAACCTTTTGAGCCTGCAGCTACTGCTGAGTTGAAATATTTATCTTGGAAGACTGCTTTTTTGTTGGCCATTACCTCTGCAAGAAGGGTTTCTGAATTACAGGCCCTTATGGCAGTTGAGCCTTTCTTGATTTTCCATAAGGATAGGGTATCATTACGTACTAATCCTTCCTTTATGCCTAAGGTGGTTTCTAGTGTGGCTTTAAACCAAACTATTCATTTGCCTACTTTTTATGCAAATCCCCAAAATAAAGGGGAAAAGATCTTGCACACTTTAGATGTCCACAGGCAGTTGCGTTATTATTTGGACAGAACTAAAGGGTTCAGGCAGTCTCAGCAGTTGTTTGTTTCTTTTGCCTTGAGTTCTCAGGGCAAGCCTGTATCAAAACAAACTATTTCTAAGTGGATTGGGTTTTGCATTGCTTTCTGTTATTCCCATCATGGCAAGGAGATTCCAGCTGGGATTAGGCCTCATTCCACTAGGGCTACTGCCACTTCAACAGCTTTTTTGAGGGGAGTGGCAACCAAGGATATTTTGGAGGCAGCTACTTGGAGTTCTGTACATACTTTCTCTAGGCATTATCACGTGCCACTTTACTGTAAGTCCAGGGCTGGTTTTGCCACTGCTGTTTTGCAGGGCATTTTGGCAGCTCCTGCTTCCTTGTAGTTAGCCATCCTCCCTTACCTCTGCTTTGGGATTCTACCCAAGTGTTAGGACTGCAGCAATGTGAGATGAAGAACATAGTACAGTTTTGTACCTACCATAAATGTAGATGTTCGAAGATCCACATTGCTGCAGTCCAATTTACCCTCCCTCCTTCCCCTCTGTAGTTAGAGGCGGTTGTGTGGGTTGGGTTGTACATTTTGTGTATATTGTATATATATTGTACATATAGTTAGTGCAGGGGTGGTTGGTTGGTTGTTTGCTGTCTTTTGGTTTTGACCTTTATTTTTAGGGTCTTCTGACATCTGGGGCAAGAAAAGACTGAGGATATGATGTCGGTCATGCGCATTTGTACCCTGACGTCCTGACGTCAGTCAAATGCGCCCTGACCGACGTCAGCCTTATACTTTGATATTCGGGCCGACCAAGGACAGCGGACTACCCATGTGTTAGGACTGCAGCAATGTGGATCTTCGAACATCTACATTTATGGTAGGTACAAAACTGTACTTTTCCTATTGTGTTGCGAGCTTCCCTTGTGGTTTTCAGGGCAATTTATCTGGTTATTTGGGCTTTTTATTGCCTTCTACTCCGTTTTTGCTTTTTTGTTTGAAACTAACATTCACTGAAACAGCACTGAAACTCACGTTCAAAGAAAATGCATCTGGACAGTGGCAGATTGTTTACCTTTGGGCTGTTTTCAAATTGCGAGTCCCTTGCACACATTTTTAGGACTATGAAAAAAATATTTTGATTCACCTTCCTGATTGCATTAAATTATAATATATAATAATTAAATTATACTCCTTGTATAATACAGCATCACTTGTTTGAGCATGTTTTAAATTAGTATTGAACATTTTCCCAGTAAGTAATGAAACACAACATATGAACCAATGACAAAACTGCCCAATTCAGAAAATGTCAACCATAAAATGCCATTCAAACTTTTGTCATTACAGCCCACTAATATCAATCAATATGCACAATCTCTGCAGAAGTAAAAGTCAACTGAATAATTTCATATTAAAGAGATCTGCAACTAATGAAAAGGTTGCTGCTAGCAAACAACTTTATATTTCAGTGTTTAATGAAGGAAAGAATATGCTCTTACTTGAAGAATGTGATTTTTGTTTTGCTGTACTTTAATTGTGTTAAGTGCTGCATGCATAAACCCCATTTTCCAGGAGTCAGTTTCTTATAGCTTTTTTATGTAATACTGTACTCCAGAAAGTCAGAAATCATTAGTAATGTTTTCATATTTTGTTTGCTGCTATGTTCCTGAGTTTTCACAGAAAAAGGACCATAACTGTTCCAGTGAGGACAGGACCACATGTGTGTGTGTGTGTGGGGGGGGGGGGGGGGGGCACTGGGGATACCAGAAGCTTTTGATTTTGTGTTTCAGTCATAGGTCTCACCGTCTCGACCTCTTATCTCCAGAATCAGGGACAAATCATGAAATAATCAAGGACCCATAAAAATGTTAGTAGTACTCTTAACTTTGATGCCAACAGAATTAGAGAATGTGGATTAATAAGAATTTTCTGATGTAAAAAAAGTCTAAAAAGTCTATAACTCTAGTTATTGTCATTATTTATTAAATATAAGCCACCACCTTTTCTCCCACAATCCCCAGTTTTAAGGATGGATAGAGCACAATTTTGAGCCAAAAAAAGTGCAGTTAAAAGGTTTAGCATCAGTTGTAAATAAACTATTTTATAAAGTAAAAACAGAACCTGTGTGTAATAAAGGGTATGTAAAATAAATGCTATATAATAATTTGCTACCCCCCCAAATAAAACAGACCAAACTTTCAAAACATTCTCTGGAAAGAGATGAAACAAGATCCATCTGAACCTGCCAAAAGAAAGAGGTCATTCCTTTGCCTTTTTATTAAAAAAAGTACACTGTAGTGCCCCCACAATGAGAAACATCTTATCAGATGTTTCTAGATCTCCCACTTGGCACTTAACTACAACTGCAACAATCCACTTAACCTATTTCCATTGCACAGACTACAAAGATGCTCATTATTAGCCCCAATGTGTATGGATGCAACCAGTACTCACAACTGCTGTATGCCAGAACACATCCCTCCTATTTCTGGATACCAGTTAACTAGAATTCACTTAGTAATCCAACAAGCACAGAATAAGTCACGATCCACGATTTAATTTCTTTTATTCATACACAAAAATTGATCACAGGTTTAGCGCTTTCATCTACGTATCGTAGACTTCATCAGAACATTGTCTTCATTTAACAATAGTCTTTATATACTATAAAAAAACGCAAAAATTTGAAGTTACATTAATCAGCTGTCCATTAGCTTAAAGTCACAGATACATCCTAGAATACATTCATAAATCATAAAACTGAATAAATAAAAACTATTCTTGTTAAAAACTATCATAAAATTGGTTCATGTGACCTTCATTAATTGATAAAACTTGTTGTGTACTACACATATATTATAACAGGGAATGTGCAAAAATATATGTAACAGCCCTACCTACACATACTGCTAAAAATGTCTAAAAACACATTTAAAATATATATCATCCCTGATAGTACTATATTGCTGTCAAATTAATTGACTTTAGTGTAACTTATTCATAATATCTAATAATATACAACATACATATAAAATATCAGTATAAATATAAAAATAAATATACAATACATTCTATTAATTTCTTATAAGAGGTTTGGTGGGTATACATTCATTTAATCCCGGGGGTATTGCTGCGTTTAACCTGATTTGCCATTTTATTTCTTTCTCTGATACAAGAGCCTTGATATCTCCCCCCCTGGGATTTGTTTTTATCACTTCTAAGATACCAAACAAGAATCCAATACAATTTGGATTACTGTTTATGTGCCTAAACAAGGCATTATTAGTGTCCTTTTTACGTATGCAATATAAGTGATCGTATATTCTCTCTTTTAATCTCCTATCCGTTTTGCCTACGTAAAAAAATCCACAGGTTGAGCATATTGCCAAATAAATCAAGTGTTGTGTTTGACAATTCCCTTTGCTAAAATTTATCTTACTTCTGAGAATGTTGTCCAATATCACACTCTCTTTAGTTATAATACTACTACACTGATTACAATGGCCACATTTAGTAGTCCCACCCTTTCCAGAATATATCTTTTTGTTCATATTATTCATTCTTATTTCAAGTATTCTTTTTAGATTGTGGTCAGTTTTATATACGTATAATGGCTTTGCTCCCAGTTTGTCACTAATTCCTTCGTCGCTAGTGATTATATTCCAATTCTTATCTATAATCTGTTTAATTTGACTAGCCTGTTTGCCATACTTTACTATACATGCTTTTTGGAAGCTGTGGCCATCTGACGCCTTCTTATGGTTACTATTTTTTGTATTGACAAGTGCATTGGATGGACCTTCACCCAACACTGGTGTATACTTTTTCCCCCATTCCTGAATAACATACATAGTGACATCCTGGACCAAGTCCTCGGGATATCCTCTGTCTATAAATAATTTCTTCAAAAAATGCATTTCCCTAAGGAAGTCCTTCTTAACCGTAGTCATCCTAGCAACTCTGATTGATTGTCCTTTAATAATACTTTTTTTCTGGGAATACGGATGGTTACTATTATATTCAAGATAACTATTACAAAAAGTTTCTTTTCTAAATATTCTGGACTGAAATTTATTGCCATCAGAGTATATATAAGAGTCCAGAAAATTAATACCAACGTGATCAACGTTATATGTGAACCTAAGGTATGTTGTGGTATTATTTATATATTCAACAAACTGGATGAATTCCTCTTTTTCTCCTTTCCATAAAGTAAAAATATCATCCAGGTAACGCACATATAATGTCATATACTTGTACCAAGGTGAGTTAAGCACATATTCCTTCTACCAGTCTAATAAGACAAGGTTTGCATATATGGGGGCACAAGCTGCCCCCATTGCTACACCATTATTCTGCTTATAATACTCACCATCAAAGTATATGAAATTATTATCTAAAACTATGTTGATAAATTCATGTATTAATTCTTTCTTATCTTCACTTAATTCACTGATGGTATAAACACTTTCCATAAATCTAGTAATACCTTCCTCCTTTGGTATGCATGAGAATAAATCCTTAATATCTACACTTGCAAAAAGTAATTTTGGATTCCAAAGTTCATGTGTAAACTTCCCCAAGAATTCTTATGAATTTTTAATATGTTCACTATTCTTATATATACTCTTAAGCCACTGATCAATAACTTTCCCATACGGGAAATTCTTACTATACGTACCTGCAATAATAGGTCTCAGTGGTGGGTCTACGATATCCTTATGTACCTTGGGTATGCCATGAATAGTAGCAAGTACTGGATATTGAACTTTTAAAAAATCATATAATTCCTGTTCTATTCTTTCATCCAATAAGTATTCTTCCAAATATAAATCTAATCGCCTATGGGCTATATTAATTTGGTTCAGTGATGATCTTTCATACTGGTCAATATTATTTAAAATATCAAATATTTTTTCATTGTATCTATTTGCCTCCATTAATACTATTCCACCCCCTTTATCTGGTACCAATATTTTGATGTTGGCAGCTTGCAATTCATTAAGTACCTTATCAAAGTATTTATCCCAATCAGAGAAATTTGTCTGCTTATAGCTCTTATTGTTGAGCTGATATATTTGCTTACTTATGACTTTCTCAAATGTTGCTATAGTATTGTGCATCGGCGGAATAAATTTACTTTTTCTCCTTAAGGCACTAGGGGTAGTGGAGGAACTTTTATTATCATGAAAAAATAAACTTAAGTTTAATTTCCTTGTATATAGTTTTAGTTCCACTAGTGCATCAACAAAATCAAACTTGCCCTTCGGTATATATTTCATACCCTTGGAGAATACTAGAAAGTGTTCCTTATTAATCTTAACAGATGTATAATTGTATATTTTAAAGTCATTCCACATATTAATGACTCCATGTCTTATTATTTCTTGTCCTTCTTGCTCATGTTCTATTACACAACATCCTACTTCTTCCAATGATTCTTCCCCCTGTATCTCCTCTGATAGTTTCTGTAATTTCCCCTTTCACAAAATCTTCCTCTAAAAAATCATTTTCATACCCCCTTTCCTCATATATATCTTGTCTATCTGTATGAATATCTGTATATCTGTACTGTTCTTCATCTACTCTAATATTCCACCTATATGCTTTATGCTTTACAATTAGCATACTGGTTAGTATCATGAATAAATTTCTTACACTTCCTTTCAAAAATTCTTTTAGAGTTATTTTCAGCATACGTATATTGTTTATTATATAACTGTTCCCACTGAGGGAAAATTAAATCCTTAGTAATATCAGTGTTCATTCTTTCAACCTCCTGTAGTAACCTGCACAACACGTACTGGGACTGTTAGACCACAGGTATTGGGGGAAAAACAGCTAAAAAAACAAATGTTAGTATTAAAGATCACAGTTATTCCTCAGTGCCGAAAATAAGTGCTTATTCATCAAAAGGGAGTGGCAAGCAGGAAATGCTGCTCCTCAAGACTGCATAACTTTTATATAATAGCAACTGTAATATGTGAAAAATATGTACTCTACGCTGAACAATACACACAGGTGGGTTTCCTTTTTGTTTAATGTTGCACCTTGCACTGTATAATGCGTACTATCTACTGCAATAATGGACACACAAGTGATAAAACAATGAACTGTTGGAAAAGCATTACATTTTAAATTAATTTGGAAGCAAAAAAAAAAATCAAACCATCATGGTGACTGACTGAAATCTAGACTTTGAAAGGCAAAAGCAATTTAAGAAGACAAATGAGGGCGCACATTACTGGGGGTGTACAAAGTACACATACCTATAAAAATAAAACTAGCTTTAGCTGCTTATAAGCATGCACAATGCTCTTCCAATCACAATAAGTAAACAAAGCATATTACAACATTTAAAATTATGTTCAGATTTTAATGCACTGCTTGATTATGAAACATTTAATTGCAGAAACATTTTTTATTAAATTACTAATATTAGTATGGAAAAGTCTTATTGCTAATGCTTAACAATTTAGAAGTGAATGCAATTTCAGTGCCTTTTGAATGATGAACAGTACAAAAATAATAAAATGCAGGTTTCAAAAACACAGCTTAAGTGGTACCTTCAAAACTTTACATGTTAGATGACTGAATTGCCATGTTTGCACATCTAAGCACTCAAATGTGCAGTATTCAACAAGTTTTTAATAAAAGTATATGTCAGCAAAATGAGGGCTGCACATTTTTGGTAGCATGTTATCAATCTTCAGAAGCCAAAGACCCAGTCACTGAAATAGAGAAAAAATCTTAAGAAGAATATACCAATGCACTTTGCCAATGATTCCCACAAGTAACTAACATATCAAGTCATTGTCACATCTAAAGAAGCCAAACACTGCCAACTAACAAATTACATCCTGGGGAAAACCACCCACATAGACAAACTCATAGGGTGTTACAGCAGTGTATAAGGAAAGATTATCGCTCAGCCAATTTTACTCAAAAAAAAAAAAAAAAAAACCTTTGCTTTCAAAACTGTAGAGTTCTTCACTTAAAGTACCATCACAATTAAGAATGAAAGCTGCTCAACAGAAAATAATTAATTAGAGAACTCCTCAAGCCTGCCTTCCACAATACTTTGTTCGCTGCATGTGTCAGGCTGCACCATTTCAAGCTACTGCTGATCACACATACCTCTCACTTGTCAGCCCATTCGTGATTGTCTACAGCTGCTGCTCAGTCCAAATGTCATCTTGTGGAATTCAAAATTCCATTTTACCCGGGCAGAACATGAAAACATAAACCACAGCAGCATCTGCGTCCACTTAAAAAACGCTCGTTAAAACAAAACAAAAAAAAGTATTTTTTGTTTCTTTAAAAGAAAATATTTAATTTTTTCCAGACAACACAGTGCAGTCTCCGTTTTCCGGATAGTGTTTCTTAATTCCAGACAGTCCAGAAGAATTCTGGACAGTTGGCAACCCTAGAGTATGAGCCAAGCACTGAGCAGCATTTTACCTTCTCCAAGGATGGTGACACAATACGAACAAAAGATGATTGACTTTAATAATTGGCTTAGTTTCTGGTGTCATTCTAAGGGGGTGCAATATTTGTCAGGTTGGAAGGAGATGGTTAACAGACCGCCATGCTTTGCCAAGGATGGACTGCACCTCTCCCCTCTGGGCTTTCAAATATTTGCTAAAACATTGTCTTCCCCCCATAGTGCCTTTTTTAGGCAGTGCCAAACTGAAAATACTTCCAACATAGCAAAACAAAAAACAAGAAAATCTAAAGTTATTACTGCTCAGTGGAAGGAGTCTATACCAAAAAACACGACTCCCTAGAAGATCTCTTCACCATCAACAATGCCATGTCTGTGTGGTCACAGAGACATGGTTTAAAGCTGTGGAGAGCACACCATCAATGCAAGGTTATAATGCCTTCCATACATTTAGACCAGCTACTACACAGACAGGGGCTAAAGGTGGTGGTGTCTCTGTTTACATCAGAAATAAATTTACCTCAAGGCTGGTCAAACAGGACAATGCACTTGAGCTGCTCCATGTTCAAATCACCATAGGCAAAATCCAGTATCACTTCCTTGCCAGCTGTAAGGTCCCCCTGTGTGACCCAGGAAACTCATATCATGTACTGAAATTTATTAGAAACACTAACCTTCCAACCCAATACCAAATTCTTGGGCAGCTTTAATTACCCCCACTGTTAACTGGCAATAATATGTGACACCAAACGTACAGGCACAGAGATTTCTGGATTTTGTTAACACAAACTTGCTGGTCCAGGTAGTACACCAACTTGGGGTGCGGCTGTTCTGGATCTGGTCCTCACTAATATGGGAGTGATGTTCATCGTGTTACCCTGCTGCAGTCATCACACTTGGGGTTATCCTGTTGTCAGGCGGTCCCGCAGTCGGACGGATTTCCAAAGTCTTCGTCCGACGTCGGTTGCTGTCGCCTCATCCCTGACGTCAGTGCGCCAGGGGTATATATATTGCAACCGACGCCATTTTCTTCAGTATTTCTTGCCGCGCGGTGCCCGAAGCAGAAGCAGTTCGCAAGTGCCGGTCGGCCGACTCCTGAGATTTTTGAATTCGAGTTTCAGGCTGAAGTCTTCTATAAAGCTAAGTACCCCGTTGGGGAAACTTTTCTTGCCTCAGACCGATGTCAGAAAAAGTTAATTGTATTTCTTGTGGGAAGCAAATACCTCATAAGGATTTTCATTCTTATTGTATACCCTGCCTAGGCCCTGATCACGACGTCACTTCTTGTCGTTTTTGTGCTAGATTTAATAAACGCACTATTAAAAGACTATTTGATTTCACACAACACTTTTTTGGCAGAAAATTTAATTATAACATGCCTGCAGAGCTACCGACTACTGGCGTGCACAAAAAACGCAGGGATAAGGATCGACAGCCCAGGCCTAAGCCCGATTCCGAGGCCTCGGTTGATCCGGTCTCCGGTTCTCCGGTTATCAGTGAGGCTCCGTCGCAGCCTCTGACTACCGCAGTTAAGGAACCCGAGACCGCTACGGATATTTTGACGGAATGTACTAGGCCGACGCAGCCTTTTACTTCAGGCCCTACCGACGACTTACCTCCCAAGGACACCGGTACTTCTGAAACACCTTCGCTTTCTGAAGGCGTTTTCAGACCGAAGACTCTTACAGTCAAAACATTTTCTAAACCGAAGACTCTTACAGTCAAAAACATTTTCTAAACCGAAGACTCCTTCCAAATTGAAAAAAAGCTTCACTTCAGTCTCCTGTTCAAGGCCCTATGCCTAAGAAATAGATGCTCAAGATGGCTGAAGATCTGATTTCTCTTATCAGGGGTTCCCAGCCTCCTCCTGACAAAAGGCCTAGACAAGAGGAAGAATCTGCTTCCTCTGAACAACTGTCTATTTCTTCGGATTCCTCTGTAGACTAATACTATTCCTTCTCTCCTTATGAAGATTCTGATGCTGAGGACTCTATTCCCTCAGCTTCCCCTCCAGAAGATTACTCTTTTGGGGAAACTTTACACACTATGAGGGAACATTTTCACTGGGAAGGTCAGGATTACTCTGACTCCAAGAAAAGGCTCAGAGATTTTCTTTTACTCCCCCAACACAGACCTCTAGCCATCCCTCCTGTTTTGGACATTGTGGATGATGTTTACTTAGAATCCAGTTTCAACCCTGACTCTCTGCCTCCTGCCCCGGCCAAGCCTGACAGATACTACAGAGTACCTGATTTCCATAAATTCCTTTACAAAAGCCCAGTAGCTGACCCAGAGACTATCTCCCAGGGTCCCAAGGGGCCTAAGGCTTCCATGGCTAAAAATACAGTACCTTCTGAAAGGGATTCAAGAGCACTAGACAGATGGGGGAAAAAGGTTTACACCTCAGCCACTTTAGCTATGAGAGCTCTAAACTGTCAATTTCATATGCTTAAGTATCAGCAATTTCTGATCTCCCAGTTAAAACAAAAGATAACCCTTCCTCAACAGTCTGAATTGAAAGAAGTACAGGATTTGTTGCACGCCACCGAGCAGGTGGGCAAACATACCTTACAATGTGGGTTTGATTCTTTGGAGGCCTCCTGCAGAGCAACGGTCACTGGTTCAGTTATACGTAGGCATGCCTGGTTAAAGGAACAAAGTCTGCCTGAACATGTTAAAGCAAAACTACTAGATGCTCCCTTGCAGCAGGATGTTCTTTTTGGTGTTAAAGCAGAAGAAGTTTTAAAGAAAATGGAAGATAAGGCAAAATCAATGCAGCCAGTCAAAGATTTCCTACAGGTACAACCCCCTCGCTTCAGCAGAAACTGGCCAACCAAAAATTGGTCCTTTCCAGCCACTGACAGGCCTCAGAGGGGTAAATACAGGCGCCCAAGGGGCAGAGGACAACCACAAGCTCAGTATAAATCTCGCCAATGGACCACTCCAACCCAGAAGGGAGGAGAAGACAGGTCTCAAGCCACCAGAAGGCAAACTCAATGACTTGCACCTCAACTGGCCAAACAAAGCTCTCTTGTCAGCCCCCCTGGGGGGAAAACTAGCATTATTTGTAGACAACTGGCACATGGTCACAAAGGACAAATGGGTCCTAGACATAATTTTACGAGGATACAGATTCCACTTTCACACCTTGCCAATAAAAAGAGGAATGCCAAACCTGCCACAGAATCAAAGGGCAGAGGCTCAAAAACAAATTACAGCTCTCATGGCCATGAGAGCCATTCAAAGGGTGCCAACTCAAGAGCAAGGCCAAGGATTTTACTCAAGACTATTCCTAGTACCCAGGAAAGAAAATGCTTGGAGACCAATTCTGGACCTTTCAGTTCTAAACACTTACTTACAAGTTCCCAAATTCAAGATGCTAACACTACAGTAGCTACTTCCCATGTTGGGCAAGGAAGCATGGCTGGTAACGTTGGACCTCAAGGAGGCATACCTGCATGTCCCTATCAGACAAAGTTGCAGAGGATACCTCCATTTCATTGCAGGTTCAACCCATTGTCAATTCTCTGCATTGCCCCTTGGCTTATCTACTGCACCCAGACTATTCACAAAATGCCTGGCACCAGTAATTGCATACTGCAGACAGAGGGATTCAAATATATCCATACCTGGACGACTGCCTCATCCAAGCAGAAAGAAAAGACATTCTCATACAACATCTGACTTTTGTGAAGCATCTACTAAGTTGTCTGGGGTACACAGTAAACGAAAAGAAGTCAAAACTAATACCCTCACAAAAAATGACATTCATGGGTGCCAGCTTGGACACAACGGCCCAGAAGACTTATCTTACACCAGACAAGCAATTACAACTGACTCAGTATTTCAAGACAATGGCAACAAAGACCCAATTAACTGCAAGAAAAATTCTGCAGGCTTTGGGCTTCATGGCATCTTGCATTCTGATACCATTTGCAAAACTGCATATGAGGAAATTACAATGGTACCTAAAAAGCGTATGGTCTCAACACAGCCACAGCTTGGACACAGTGATATATCTCATTCCCTGCCTTCAACAGGAATTTCTATGGTGGGCACAGGCATGTCACCTCAACAAGGGTCAGCCTTTCACCTTGCCCCCACCCAGGCAAACTATCACAACAGATGCTTCAGACTATGCTTGGGGGGCTCACATGACAGGGCAATGCATTCAAGGCCTATGGACTGCAGAACAAAGAAAACTGCACATAAACCAAAAAGAGATGCTAGCTGTACAGAAGGCTCTGACAGCCTTCAAGGATCTACTACAACCTGGACAACTGGCAATAAAGACGGACAACACCACAGTAATGTGGTACATAAACAAACAAGGGGGCAGGCAGCAATAATCTTATGGACCACAGCTCTGACCTTCCAAGTCCAGTTACAAGCTCACTTCCTGCCAGGTCAGAAAAATACATTGGCAGACGACCTAAGCAGAAACATCAAAGATCCTCACGAGTGGAAGCTAGACCCACAAATATTTGCAATGATAACTCAAAGATGGGGCCTACCAAATATAGACCTGTTTGCCAGTCCTCAAAACTACCAGCTGATAAAATTTTGTACAAGGACATTCCACCAACAAGCTTGGAAAGTGGATGCTCTCTCCTTCAGTTGGAAAAACCTGACAGCATATGCCTTTCCTCCATTACCTCTTCTCACAAAGGTTCTTTTGAAGGTCAAAAAGGAGAAACCTCGAATGATTCTCATAGCCCCAGACTGGCCACGCCAGCACTGGTACCCACTATTGAAGAATATGGCTCACAGTCCACCATGGATTTTGCCTCAAATACCTCATTTGCTCACACAGCAAGACAAGCAGATTCTACACAGCCAGATCAAAACCTTAAACCTGGCTGCATGGCTAATCAATTAAGCAGCCAACCAGCCCCTCTTTCACAAGCAGTTCTGGATGTTATTCTAGAAGCCAGGAGACCAAGCACCAGGAAGACTTACTCGGACAAATGGAAAAGGTTTTCTGCTTGGAACCAAGCAAAAGGCCTATATACAACTCAGCCTCATATTCTGCAATATTTAGCTGAGATGTTGCATAAAGGACTTTCCTTCTCCTCAATTAAAATCCATGCTTCAGCTATTTCTGCTCACTACGACACGAATCCACCTTTATTTTCAAATCCACTCCTAAGGCAGTTCCTCAGAGGGGCAAAAAACATTAGACCACCTAGAAGAGCTCCTACACGGGACCTCAACTTTGTTCTGGAAAAACTAACATTACCTCCCTTTGAACCAGCTTTTTCTGCAGACCTTCAGTTCCTGTCTTGGAAGACTGCCTGCTCCTGGCAATAACTTCTGCTAGGAGAGTTTCAGAATTACAGGCACTTATGGCAGTGGAACCTTTCCTCATTTTTAATCAGGACAGAGTTTCTCTACGAACTAATCCTTCCTTCATGCCTAAGGTGGTTTCCAGCGTAGCTTTAAATCAAACCATCCATCTACACGCCTTCTTCCCCAATCCACAGAACAAAGGTGAGAGACTCCTACATTCCTTGGACATTCACAGGCAGCTTCGATATTACTTGGATAAAACTAAAGCTTTCAGGAAAAACTGACCAGCCTTTTGTTTCCTATGCTACAGCTTCTCAAGGGAGGGCCATTTCCAAGCAAACCATTTCTAAATGGATAGGCCATTGCATACGATTCTGCTATACCCATCATGGGAAACCAGTTCCTCCTACCATTAGATCCCACTCTACCAGGGCAACAGCTACCTCTACAGCCTTTCTCAGAGGGGTTCCTACCAAGGAAATTTTAGAAGCTGCAACTTGGAGTTCTGTACACACCTTCACCAAACACCATCACTTACTTCTTTATTCTAAGTCCAGGGCTGGCTTCGCCACTGCAGTTCTGCAGGGACTCATTGCCTCCTGTAACCCTCTATAATGCCTCCACCCTACCTTAGATTTGGGACTCAACCCGTGTGTGATGACTGCAGCAGGGTAACACGATGAACATAGTACAGTTTTGTACCTACCATAAATGTAGATGTTCGGTTGTTCACCCTGCTGCAGTCCAGGTTACCCTCCCTCCAACCCCTCTGATCTACTGGCTAAACCTATGCTATGCCTTGCTGATGTATTTGCTTATAGCTGAAGGGTTTTTGTGTCTGTACAGTGTTCTCACTTTTTGGTACTGCTTTGGATCACCCTTTTGGGGGAACCTGACATCTGGGGCAAGAAAAACTGAAGAAAATGGCGTCGGTTGCAATATATATATATATATATATATATATATATATATATATATATATATATATATATATATATATACCCCTGGCGCACTGACGTCAGGGATGAGGTGACAGCAACCGACGTCGGACTAAGACTTTGGAAATCCGGCCGAATGCGGGACCGCCTAACGACAGGATAACCCCAAGTGTGATGACTGCAGCAGGATGAACACACTAACATCTACATTTATGGTAGGTACAAAACTGTATTTTCTGCACACCCCCTACTGTAATGTCTTCTCTAGTAAGGTCAGACCATGTTATGGTCTCCTTTGAAGTAAAAAATAAAACCTGGACTCCCACCTAAACCTGGAATATTCCAGAACTACTCTAAGTTAACCTCCTGCTGTTAAGTGATAACCTGTGAAAAACATTGCAAGCCCTCATAAACCCTGAGAACACTACTGCCTATGCAGAACTGAAACCCTGTACAAGCATGTTAATAGCTGCATAGAGGCAGCAGTACCCACCAGGAAGAAGTACAGAACTAACTCAAAAAACAAACCACCCTGGTGGAATTACAAAATCAGTAGGCTGTATAACAGAAGAAAGAAAATCATGGCAAAAATTAGGAGGTGCAGCCACCCAGCAGGATAAAAGCAGGCTCATCAAGCTAAAACGTCTCAGAGGACAAGTAAAGTCTACCAAAGCCAAACCTGAAGTGAATTTAGCCTCCCAGGCCAAGGACAACCACAAGACATTCTTTAGCTGTGTCTGCAACCTCAAAGGCAGTACACAATTGTGTGCAGAGCTCATTGTAAATGGAACCACGTATACTGAGCCAGAAGATGTATAGTAAACGCACTGGCTGATAAATTCGGCTCCAACTTTACCCAGCTCTCCCACTCAACCTTCCCTCAGGAAATACTGTCAAATATAACTCTCCCTGCTATCACTACAGAACAGGTTCTTAATGCTTTCTCCAGGGCCAAGAACACTGCATCAGTGGACCCAGATACTATCCCAAGATGCCTTCTAAATAACATGAAGCATTTGACCTGTCAGGGCTCTGGAAATGCTATTTAACTATAGGCTCCAAACTGGCTTTGTGCCACATGAATGGAGAGCAGCAACAGTCCACTCTTTGCACAAAGGTGGACCATCTACAGACCCTGGAGACTACAGACCCATAAGTCTCACTAGTCTTGTATGTAAAGCCATAGAAAGAATTTATCATGGAAATAATCTATAGTGATATGGTAGACTTCCAGACACTGGGCCCATCCCAGTTGGTTTCGTCAAAGGCAGATCATGCCTACTCCAGTTGGTGGACTTCTTTGAGTAGGTCACCAAAGCAATGGATGAGGGCAGAATGGTTCACATGGTTTTCCTTGCCCTGGCCAAGGCATTTGATACCATACACACTTGGGCATTGTTGACAAACTGAAGAGATTAGGTGCAAACTTGTACGTCACCCGGTGGATAGCCACCTAGCTCACAGACAGGACCCAGGAAGTTAGACTTGGGGAGGCCACCTCTACAAAGAGGTCAGTCACAAGTGGAGTCCCTCAGGGATCAGACCTTGGACTGCTCTTTATTTCTCTGAAGTCCAGGCCAATGGTAGTGGTCTCTGGCTGACTAAATTTGCAGATTTCAAATTAGGAGCTGTCATTGAATTCCACACTGGCACCAATTTTCTCCAGGAGAAGTTGACACAGACAAACTAGTGTGTCAGAGGCATGGACTAAAACTAAATGCCAAGAAATGCATAATAGTATCCTTTGGGAAGTCATCCATCCCTGGTGACTATCATAGTGACAACACACCCCTTAGAGTTGACCCAGTAGTCATGGACTTAGGCACACTCACACAGATAGTAATCTAGCCTTTGACCATCACATGTCTACAGTAGTGAGGAGATCCTATGTTGCACAATTTATAAACAAAGGTATGGTATCTAAGTCCAAGTCATTGTTCCATTGTATTCGACATTCATCAGACCTATCGCGTACAATGCCCCCTTTGGTATTTACCTAACCAGTCATATCCAGCAATTGGAACGTAAACAGAGGATGTCCTTCTATTCCAATGTTCCAGTATTCACTAGTGGGTTTACCCTTCTTCTGATCAGCTTGTCCTGCCAGGTTTCCAAAGCTTTTCCAGTCCCAGATGGTGCGTCAGACGTCTGATGTGTTGGCAGGTACGTGGGCCATAAATGTGACGTCTGCACGCACCGGCCGTCAGAACTTTTCATCTGCCAGCCATACGCCAGGTGTTCCTGCTACTTGCGGACATCGGATCAGTTTCACATCAAGAATAGGTACCCTGTTAGGGATTATTTCAGTCCTTTTTTGTAGTACTATTGTCTGTTAATGTCCAGTAAGAGCAAGTGCAACTTTGGTCACCAAATTCCCCATAAGACACCCACGACCAGTGTGTCTCTTGTTTGGACAGGTATCACGATTATAAAAACTGCGCCATTTGTAAGTCGTTCGTCCCTAAAACCCTTTGTCACTGACTTCAGGCCCTAGACTTATACCTTAAAAATCAATGCCATAGACCGATTACTGTCAGTATGGAAGCTGCCTCAGACAGCCCCATCCAAACCACCCAGGAAGAGGGCCAAGCCCACGCATCTATCTACTTCCACTGCACCTCCCTGCACCGATTCTCAGCTTGTAGCCGTCTTCAGCTTGGACGAGGAATTGGCGTCTGCCACTTTGGATAAAGTGGGGACCTGTTAGGAGGCCAGACAATCCAGAGTGGACGACACATCTGGGGAGGATATCCCAGCGCCTGATTCAGATGCCAGGGGGGAACCAGTAACTGAGATGGGCGCTTCGGACCAGGCCTCCAACATTCCTTCTGCGACTTCCAGGCCTACCAAGAAGAAACAAAGGATGAGGCATATTCTGCCAACCCCGGAAGCCTTGCCCGACTGGCAGGCCTTCAGCCAGAGCCTCTACAATGCCTTCCTGGCCCTTAGGCCTGATGTTCTTCGTGTTTCACTGTTGCAGTCATTACATTTGGGTAATCTGCTGGCAGGTTGCCCTCAGTCGGCCTCAATTCCAAAGTCTTGGGTCCTGCGTCGGTTGCTGTCTCCTCTTCCATGACATCAGGTCGTCAGGGGTGTAAAACATGCAGCTAACGCCATTTTCTTTAGTCTTTCTTGCTGTGCGGTGCTTGAAGCAGAAGCATTTCGCAAGAGCCGGTCCGCCGACTACTGAATATTCGAGTTTGAGTTTCAGAACCAAAGTCTTTACTAAAGCTAAGTACCCCGTTGGGGAAACTTTTTTTCTTGCTTTTGACTGATGTCAGAAAAAGTTAATAATTGTATTACTTGTGGGAAGCAAATACCTCATAAGGATTTCCATTTATACTGTATTCCTTGCCTAGGCCATGGTCACAATGTGCCTAGCTGTCAGTTTTGTGCTAGATTTAACCAACGCACTATTAAGCGTCTGTATATTTTTAATCAAAGTATTTTGGAAACAGATTTAACTACCCAGAAATGTCGTTGGATAGCAATCCGACTAATGGAGTACATAAAAAACGCAAAGAAAAGGACAGAGAAAGGCAGTCGAGATCCAAAACTGACGACGAAGCTTCTCTTAAGCCAGTCGCCAGTTCGCCAGTACTCAGTGAGGCACCTTCGCAGCCCCTGATACCCGCTATCTTCGAGTTGCAGGCTTCTACCGACACCCATGTGGAGTCCAGCATGCCGCAAGATACTCAAGGTATTGGACCGACGGATGTATCTCCCTCAGATGGGTTCGGAGCTGCTGAGCAGGCACCGGCTTCTGAGTTTGTATTCAGACCTCAACATTTGTACATCAAACCGACAGCTGCAAAACCAAAGATAAAAGCAACTTCTAAATCTAAAAAAAAACGACGCATGAGCCATGTGCACAGGCCTCTATGCCTAAAAAACAGATTATCAATATGGCTGAAAACCTTATTACCTTGATCAGGGGTACCCATCCCCCTCCAGATAAGAGGCCTAGGCAAGACACTGATTATGAATCTTCAGATCAGGTTTCTATTTCTTCTGATTCCTCTTCTGATCAGGAATTATCTATACCTCCCTATGAGGATTCTGATGCTGAGGAGTCTATTCCATCTGCATCTCCTCCTGAGGATTATTCATTTGGAGAAACCTTGCATAGTTTGAGGGAGCATTTTCACTGGGAGAGTCGAGATTTCTCAGAATCAAAAAAGAGGCTCAGGGATTTCCTGCTTCTCCGTTAGCACAAGCCTTTAGCCATTCCCCCTGTTTTAGACATTGTGGATGATGCGTTTTCGGAGTCGAGCTTGACCCCTGACTCCTTACCTCCAGCTCCCAGTAAGCCTGACAGATATTAGAGTCCCCGACTCACATACATTTTTATTTAGAAACCCTGCTGCTGAGCCTGTTACTATTTCACAGGGTCCAAAGGGAGTTAAGGCCTCAGCAGCAAAAAACCCTACCCCCTCTGACAGAGATTTTAGGGCACTGGACAGATGGGGAAAAAAAGGTTTATACATCTGCAACCTTGGCAATCAGGGCCTTAAATTGTCAATTTCATATGCTTAAGTACCAACAACATGTTATGGGATTGCTGAAACAGAATATGATGTTGATTTCAGAATGTGCAGAAAATAAAGAATTGCAGGAATTATTGCATGCAGCTGAACAAGTTAGAAAGCATACTTTGCAATGAGGTTTTATTCTTTAGAGGCCTCCTGCAGGGCCGCAGTTACTGGATCTGTGATTAGGAGGCTTGTCTAGTTAAAGGAACAAAATTTGCCTGATCATGATAAAGTTAAATTGCTAGATGCACCTTTACAGCATGAGTCTCTGTTTGGTATTAAGGCAGAAGAGGTTTTAAAGAAAATGGAAGACAAAGCAAAGTCTATGCAAACTGTTAAAGATTTCTTACAAGTGCAGCCACCAAGATTCAATAGACACTGGCCTACAAAAAATTGGTCCTTTCCTTTGTCAGAGCTCAAAGGGGCAAATCCAGTCACCCTAAGGGTTCCAGGTACCAGGCTCAAGACTCATACAGGTCAAAGCAATGGGGCACATCCACCTCCAAATCTGTAGGAGATAAAGCGCAAACCTACAGAAAGCAATCCCAATGACTTCCCTCTGCCTACACCAAGCTCTTATCTTTTGGCAGCACCCATAGGGGGAAAATTAGCACTTTTTGCTCAAAATTGGCAGTTAATAACCCAGGACAAGTGGGTACTAAACATCGTATCACAGGGATACAGATTCCATTTCCACACTCTGCCAATAGCAAATGGTTGGCCAGATCTGCCAAAAAATCAATGGGCAGAGGCACAGAAACAGGTTACGTCCCTCATGGATATGGGGACCATTCAGACAGTACCAGAACAGGAAAAAGGACAAGGTTTTTACTCGACTGTTCTTTGTACCCAGAAAGGACAAGGCCTGGCGGCCAATACTAGATTTATCGATTTTGAACACATATCTGGACATTCCAAAATTCAAAATGCTCACTTTGCAGCAGCTTCTGACCATGCTGGGCAAGAATGCTTGGCTGGTGACTTTAGACCTAAAAGAGGCATATCTGCATGTCCCAATAAGACAGTCGTGCAGAAGATACCTCAGATTCAAGGCTGGCTTAATGCATTACCAATTCTCTGCACTGCCCTTTGGCTTATCTACTGCGCCCAGGGTCTTTGCAAAGTGCCTGGCACCAGTAATTGCATTTTGCAGACAAAGAAGTTTTCAAATATATCCTTACTTGGACGACTGTCTCATTCAAGCAGAGAACACGGACACTCTTCTATGACACGAACCTGAGGGAAGCTGTAACAGTCCAATCCAAAACAGAATACAGCTTCAGGGATGATGCCAATAAATATCCAAGTTCAAGGAAAGATGAACGCTGATATAAAAAACTTTCTTTATTGCCACAAAACCAAGGTTAACGCCAATGTATTCCACTGAAAAACACACGTTTTCGTTGCTGAAATGCAACTTCCTCAGACCATGAAAACATCTGAATGTATGGTTTATATACACTGATTTTAAAACAACATGTGATTCCTATTAACTACTTAAAGGTGTACATCCTGAAATACCATATGGTTTTACTTGTAAATGCCTTCAGCAAAGTTAATAAAATATCTAAACAGTATTACCAACATGTTATGGTTCAACACATGGACCATTAATATACATATCTGTTAAAAATGTTGAAATACAAATATCTCCTTGTTAGACCCTATTATTTAATTAAAAATTATTTTAAAACCATAAAATACTCTAGTATTAGAGTGAAAAGTGTCTACATTCTACTAGCCTTAAGTTTTAGTATAGGTTTAATAGAAATGTAGTCATTCAAACCAGGCTTCTTGTTTGATTCCAACAAAATCTGCCAATGGGTCTCCCTTTCTTCTAACTTGGCCTGCCAAGGTCCTCCCCTGGGGTCCGGGTTAATCTTTTCTAGTACAAAGAATCTATATTTAGCTGTAGGGCATGTCTGTGTATGTTTGTACAGGGCATTGTTAATATTGGCTTTTTTTACATCATACATGTGTTCATATATCCTGCGTTTAAGAGTACGTTCTGTTTTGCCCACATAATATGCTGGGCACTGTAAACAGACTGCAAGGTAAACTACTCTAGTGCTATTGCAGTTGTAATACTCTCTTGCTTTTACTACTCTGTCCAAAGCTGTAATAGTAACTGTTTCGTCCTGTATGATATATGAACACTGTGGGCAAGTACCACATTTATATGTGCCCTTGCAGACACGTGTTGTTTTATTTTCAATGGGTACTTGTTCTAATAAACTTTTAATGTTTTTGCCCCTACTAAAAACCATCTTTAATTCTTTTCCTTGCAAGTTGGGTAGATCAGTAATAGCCATAAAGGCATCCCACTCTTGCATAATGATAGTTCTGATCTCTGTTGAGCTTGAGCTGTACTGGGTGATAAAGGCATGTGGAAAATCCACATTGTTGTCTACTGTTTTCTGCCCAGATGTAGTGATACCTATCCCCAGTATTGGGATATATCTATCCCTTCTGCCCTTGACCACCTGTTCCTGGATTGGGTTAATAAACGTTGCAGGGTATCCTCTGTCCATAAACATAGTTTTTAAATTGTGACATTCCTTTAGGAAATCATCATCTTCTGAGGTCATACGTGAAATCCTTACATACTGTCCTTTGACAATACCCCTTTTCTGATGAAATGGGTGAGAGCTATTGAAGTGAATATAACTGAATAGGTAGGTTTTCTGTATACATTGGATTTGAAACCCCCTTGTGCTCTCTTACTGAGAAGGACATCTAGGTACTCTACCCTATCCTCAGATGTTTGATGGGTAAATTTTAGGAAATCCGTTGTTTTTGCTAAATAGTCCATAAATTCCTGGATTTCACTGTGGGACCCTGTCCAAAAAATACAGATATCGTCCAAAAACCTGTGGTAGGCTACCCAATGCTTGCTATATGCACTGTTGATGACAAATTTGCTTTCCCAAATGGAGAGAATGATGTCTGCATATGTAGGGGCACAATTTGCCCCCATGGCGACACCAGAAATCTGCTTGTAAAATTCTCCCCCAAAATGAATGAAATTGTGATGTAAAACTAATTTCATTAAGTTCATAATGAGAAAGCTGTCCCCTGGGTTAACTTTTGGACTAGCTGAAATAGCCTTGTCCAACCATTGTAGGCCTGTTTCATGAGGGATAACAGAAAACAGGTCTACCACATCTATGGTAAGAAATTTGAGGTTGGGTTCATCCAGGTCTGGGGTAATCTGCTTTAAGAATTCCCAGGAATCTTTAAGAAGATGTGATGACTTGGGCCATATTTTCTTAAATTTATAGTCTAGGAATTTGGAAATGGTGGAAATCTTGGAACCTTGGGCCGCTACTATGGGTCGGAGTGGGGGGTTTTCTGGATTTTTATGGACCTTGGGAACTCCGAAAATAGAAGGAATTTTGGGTTCCTGATTGTGTAGGAAGGTGTAGGTGTTTAAATCGATCATTCCTAGATCCATTAATTTTTGAATAGCCAAATCTATTTTTTTGTAGGCTATATTAATTTCATTTAGTGATACTGTGGTATATCTACCAATGTTGTTAAGTAAATTCAACATCTTACCTTCATATAAAGTCTGGTCCATGATAACTATCCCCCCTCCTTTATCTGGTTCCATGATTCTGATATTGGGGTCTTGTCTCAAAGTTTCCAAAAGCTCTCTCTCAGGAAAGGTTAAATTTGTTCCATGTTTTTTCTTTAGTACCCCTTGTTTCCTGATCTTTTGTTCTATTCTCATCTCCAAGTTTCTAAGTTGTGGGTGAAGTGGGGGATTAAATGTACTGATTTTATGTGGTATCTCCTTCTGACAATAATCTGTTTGGCCCATCAAGTTCTCTAAATTAAGTTTCCTAATAAAGAGCTTCAAGTCGATGATCACTTGGGTCATGTCACTGTGCTTACTAGGGACATATTTAAGTCCCTTTGTAAATAATTGAAAAAAAGTGTCTGTGACTTCCAAATGACTATAGTTGTATATAGTGAAGCCCCCTAAAGTACTAATGGAAAAGGGGAATGGGGACTCAGATGTTTGCCTGTATTGCCACTCATCGGAATTTCCACCTTCTTGTATGGTATCCCTCAATTCCTGTTCGTGTAATTCCTCATGTTCCCCCTGGGTGGGGGACTTGGGTGCAAAAAAGACTGGGATGCACTTCTTTGGTTACGGATCCTTTCGGACCTTCTAGGCAATGGATCTGCCCCCCATACATTTGGTCTATCCATACCTTGTTCTTGTTCTTCTGATGAATGCCCTGTAAAAGACACTGTCCTAGAATGTTTGTAATTCCGGTTATGGAAATAAGGTGGCAAGGGATATTGTTTACCCTCACTGTATTCCCTTATGTCCCTCTGTAATTTTTTGCACTTTCTTTGTATTATAACACCACATTTATTATCTATGTCTTGCCTGATTTTGTAATATAGATTTTTATTTTCTTGTACCTGAAACAATAGATCCGTGACAACTGCTTGATTGTATTTAAAAATATCTTTATCAAGCATATTGATTTCCCTTTCGTTATTTCTCACAATGGCTTATACAATAGCCAGTCCGCAATTATCAAAAGCTGTAATGAGTTCATGATGAAATTCACTGTCTTTGGCTACATTGTTTGGATACTTATGTATCCTAAGTCCCTTGGGTACCAAGCGTTTATCTAGACATTCTTGTAGGTATTTATTGTCTAAATGAAGCTTACGGTACCTGTAGAGACTGGATTCAAGTTCCGTCATCGAGTCTCGGAAATTAAATGTCCTGGGATCTGCTTGCTTCGGACTCGACGTGATAGTTAGAGAAGGTATATCTCTATACCATTCTTGAAAGGACCCGACTGGTGTTTCTAACGTTTCCACTTCTCTAGAATTCCCGGAACCCGTAGCTGTACCAAATTGAAGTAGTCCAGGTGTTCTGTTAAAATCCGTTTGCTGTATATGGTTGTCGGGTTCTGCTGTTGCGTTTCCGCTACCAGATTTGTGCCCCATGTGCTCAAGTCCTCCTGTTCCTTCCGGTATTGCGGCTGGGTTAGGTCTCGTCAGTATTTGCTGCAAGCCCTTACCTAAGGGCACCAAAATACCAATAAGTTCGCTCAGTTGGCCAGTTAGCTTACGAATTTCGCCCACTTCTGAGCGAAATAGAGATCCTTGGATATCGGCCATAGTTGTCTCCCCTGAATCCTCCATATTACACCAAAAAACCACGAACCTGAGGGAAGCTGTAACAGTCCAATCCAAAACAGAATACAGCTTCAGGGATGATGCCAATAAATATCCAAGTTCAAGGAAAGATGAACGCTGATATAAAAAACTTTCTTTATTGCCACAAAACCAAGGTTAACGCCAATGTATTCCACTGAAAAACACACGTTTTCGTAGATGAAATGCAACTTCCTCAGACCATGAAAACATCTGAATGTATGGTTTATATACACTGATTTTAAAACCCAAGTGATCATCGACTTGAAGCTCTTTATTAGGAAACTTAATTTAGAGAACTTGATGGGCCAAACAGATTATTGTCAGAAGGAGATACCACATAAAATCAGTACATTTAATCCCCCACTTCACCCACAACTTAGAAACTTGGAGATGAGAATAGAACAAAAGATCAGGAAACAAGGGGTACTAAAGAAAAAACATGGAACAAATTTAACCTTTCCTGAGAGAGAGCTTTTGGAAACTGAGACAAGACCCCAATATCAGAATCATGGAACCAGATAAAGGAGGGGGGATAGTTATCATGGACCAGACTTTATATGAAGGTAAGATGTTGAATTTACTTAACAACATTGGTAGATATACCACAGTATCACTAAATGAAATTAATATAGCCTACAAAAAAATAGATTTGGCTATTCAAAAATTAATGGATCTAGGAATGATCGATTTAAACACCTACACCTTCCTACACAATCAGGAACCCAAAATTCCTTCTATTTTCGGAGTTCCCAAGGTCCATAAAAATCCAGAAAACCCCCCACTCCGACCCATAGTAGCGGCCCAAGGTTCCAAGATTTCCACCATTTCCAAATTCCTAGACTATAAATTTAAGAAAATATGGCCCAAGTCATCACATCTTCTTAAAGATTCCTGGGAATTCTTAAAGCAGATTACCCCAGACCTGGATGAACCCAACCTCAAATTTCTTACCATAGATGTGGTAGACCTGTTTTCTGTTATCCCTCATGAAACAGGCCTACAATGGTTGGACGAGGCTATTTCAGCTAGTCCAAAAGTTAACCCAGGGGACAGCTTTCTCATTATGAACTTAATGAAATTAGTTTTACATCACAATTTCATTCATTTTGGGGGAGAATTTTACAAGCAGATTTCTGGTGTCGCCATGGGGGCAAATTGTGCCCCTACATATGCAGACATCATTCTCTCCATTTGGGAAAGCAAATTTGTCATCAACAGTGCATATAGCAAGCATTGGGTAGCCTACCACAGGTTTTTGGACGATATCTGTATTTTTTGGACAGGGTCCCACAGTGAAATCCAGGAATTTATGGACTATTTAGCAAAAACAACGGATTTCCTAAAATTTACCCATCAAACATCTGAGGATAGGGTAGAGTACCTAGATGTCCTTCTCAGTAAGAGAGCACAAGGGGGTTTCAAATCCAATGTATACAGAAAACCTACCTATTCAAACAGTTATATTCACTTCAATAGCTCTCACCCATTTCATCAGAAAAGGGGTATTGTCAAAGGACAGTATGTAAGGATTTCACGTATGACCTCAGAAGATGATGATTTCCTAAAGTAATGTCACAATTTAAAAACTATGTTTATGGACAGAGGATACCCTGCAACGTTTATTAACCCAATCCAGGAACAGGTGGTCAAGGGCAGAAGGGATAGATATATCCCAATACTGGGGATAGGTATCACTACATCTGGGCAGAAAACAGTAGACAACAATGTGGATTTTCCACATGCCTTTATCACCCAGTACAGCTCAAGCTCAACAGAGATCAGAACTATCATTATGCAAGAGTGGGATGCCTTTATGGCTATTACTGATCTACCCAACTTGCAAGGAAAAGAATTAAAGATGGTTTTTAGTAGGGGCAAAAACATTAAAAGTTTATTAGAACAAGTACCCATTGAAAATAAAACAACACGTGTACGCAAGGGCACATATAAATGTGGTACTTGCCCACAGTGTTCATATATCATACAGGACGAAACAGTTACTATTACAGCTTTGGACAGAGTAGTAAAAGCAAGAGAGTATTACAACTGCAATAGCACTAGAGTAGTTTACCTTGCAGTCTGTTTACAGTGCCCAGCATATTATGTGGGCAAAACAGAACGTACTCTTAAACGCAGGATATATGAACACATGTATGATGTAAAAAAAGCCAATATTAACAATGCCCTGTACAAACATACACAGACATGCCCTACAGCTAAATATAGATTCTTTGTACTAGAAAAGATTAACCCGGACCCCAGGGGAGGACCTTGGCAGGCCAAGTTAGAAGAAAGGGAGACCCATTGGCAGATTTTGTTGGAATCAAACAAGAAGCCTGGTTTGAATGACTACATTTCTATTAAACCTATACTAAAACTTAAGGCTAGTAGAATGTAGACACTTTTCACTCTAATACTAGAGTATTTTATGGTTTTAAAATAATTTTTAATTAAATAATAGGGTCTAACAAGGAGATATTTGTATTTCAACATTTTTAACAGATATGTATATTAATGGTCCATGTGTTGAACCATAACATGTTGGTAATACTGTTTAGATATTTTATTAACTTTGCTGAAGGCATTTACAAGTAAAACCATATGGTATTTCAGGATGTACACCTTTAAGTAGTTAATAGGAATCACATGTTGTTTTAAAATCAGTGTATATAAACCATACATTCAGATGTTTTCATGGTCTGAGGAAGTTGCATTTCAGCAACGAAAACGTGTGTTTTTCAGTGGAATACATTGGCGTTAACCTTGGTTTTGTGGCACTAAAGAAAGTTTTTTATATCAGCGTTCATCTTTCCTTGAACTTGGATATTTATTGGCATCATCCCTGAAGCTGTATTCTGTTTTGGACTCTTCTATGACACCTGGCATTTGTGAAAAGGCTTCTAACATGCCTAGGGTACACAAACGAAAATAAATCACAACTGGTACCATCTCAAAAGATAACATTCCTGGGTGCAAGCTCGAATACAACTGCCCAGATGGCTTATCTCACACCAGACAAACAAAGGCAACTGACTTCTTACTTCAAACTGATGGCAACAAAAACCCAGTCTTCTGCAAGACAAATTCTGCAGGCTCTGGGCTTCATGGCATCCTGCATCCTACTAATTCCATATGCAAGACTGCATATGAGGAAACTTCAGTGGTACCTAAAATGTTTATGGAGTCAACATTCACACAGTCTGGAAACAATGATTCCTCTCATTCCCTGCCTGCAACAGGAGACCTGAAGTAGGGACTTCATTTGTCTGCAACCTTTGGGTCTTGGATCCGACTTCAACAACAACAACGACGACAACAACAACCACATCAGATTATGCCTCGGGGGCCCACATGATGGGACGATGCATTCAGGGCATATGGACACCAGATCAAGTACATCCACATATCAACCAGAAAGAGATGCTAGCTGTTAAAATGCCCTAACAGCCTTCAAGGACTTACTTCATCCAGGACAAATACTGATAGACGGACAACACCACAGTCATGTGGTATATAAACCAGCAAGGGGGCACACACTCATACCCCCTTTGCAGATTAGTCATGGCACTGTGGGACACAGCTTTAACCTACCAAGTACATCTTCAAGCTCAATTCCTGCCAGGAAAACAAAACACTCTGGCAGACGATTTAAGCAGAAACCTTATGGATCCTCACAAGTGGAAATATAGTCCACAAGTCTTCAGCATGATAGAGAAATGGGGGAGCCCAGACATAGATATATTTGCCTCTCCTCAAAATTATCAACTGAAAAGATTCTGCACAAGGACTTATCACAGACAAGCTTGGAAAGTGGATATCCTTCAGTTGGAAAAACCTATCAATTTACACCTTTTCTCCTCTGCCTCTTCTACCCAAGGACCTCCTAAAAGTCAGACAAGAGAAGCCAAAGATGATATTAATTGCCCCAGAATGGCCCCGCTAATACTGATACCCAGTCCTAAGGAACTTGTCTCAATACCCAGCTTGGACCTTGCCTCAAATACCACAACTACTGTCCCAGCAAAACAATCAGATCCTGCACAATCAATTACAGACACTGAATGTGGCAGCATGGCTAATCCTGTAATCATACAAATGACACCTCTCAGTAAAGCTGTGATGGATGTCATTTTGGAAGCCAGAAGGCCTAGTACTAGAAAATCTTATGCTGACAAATGGAAGAGATTCTGTGCTTGGAATCGAGCCCAAGGAACTGATGCAGCAGAACTACATATTCCTCAGATATTACAATACTTACTGAAATGCTTGACAAAGGCCTATCTTTCTCATCATTCAAATCCTTGCCTCTGCCATTTCGGCTCATTACAATACAGAGCCACCAATCTTTTCTCACCCTTTACTAAAGCAGTATCTTAGAGGAGCCAAAAATTTAAGGCCTCCTAGAAGATCACCAATTACCTGCATGGGACCTCAGTTATGTGTTGGAAAAGCTCACCCTGCCTCCATTTGAACCAGCTGCTACCACTGGTATAAAGTTCTTATCATGGAAGACAGCTCTGCTACTAGCAATTACTTCAGCAAGAAGAGTTTCAGAGCTACAGGCCCTCATGGCTGTAGAGCCTTTATCATATTTTACCCAGACAGGGTGTCTCTGAGGACAAATCCTATTTTTATGCCTAAGGTCGTTTGCAGTGTGGCTCCTAACCAAACAATTCATCTGCCAACCTTTTATCCAAATCCGCAGAACAAAGGGGAGAGAATTCTGCATTCCTTGGACGTACACAGACAGCTAAGATTCTACTTGAGCAGGACTAAAGCCCTAAGACAAACTGAGCAATTACTAGTGTCATATGATGCAGAATCAGAAGGAAAGGTTATTTCAAAGCAGACAGTTTCAAAGTGGATAAGCCATTGCATCTGTTTCTGTTACTTACACCATGGCAAACCTGTGCCCAAGGGCGTTAGGTCTCACTCCACCAGAGCTGCAGCTACTTCAGCAGCCTTTCTCAGAGGAGTACCAACCAAGGACATTCTAGAGGCTGCTACTTGGAGTTCTGTTCACACATATACAAAGCATTACTATTTGCCACTGCACTCTAAGTCCAGGGCAGGCTTTGCCACTGCAATGCTGCAGGGCCTTATAGCCTCACCTAATGCTGTTTAGCTCCAGCCTCCCAACCATAGCTTTGTGATTCTACCCAAATGTAATGACTGCAGCAGTGAAACACAAAGAACATAGTACAATTGTGTTCACTTACCATAAATGTAGATGTTCGAGTGTATTCACTGTTGTAGTCCAGGTTACCCTCCAGTCATCCCCTTGTCATTCTGCAGTTTATCTTTCCTTCCCTATCTTCTACAACCTATGTGGTGTATTTGCATGTAGATGAAGGTAAAGTTTATATTGATGCATGTATATATATATAAATATTTATAATATTGCTACCTTTTTTGGGGCACCTGACATCGGGGGGGCAAGAAAAACTAAAGAAAATAGCGTTGGATGCATGTTTTGTACCCCTGACGACCTGACATCATGGAAGAGGAGACAGCAACCGACGCATGACCCAAGACTTTGGAATTCAGGCTGACTGAGGGCAACCTGCCAGCAGATTACCCAAATGTAATGACTGCAACAGTGAATATACTCGAACATCTACATTTATGATAAGTGTACACAACTGTACTTTGCAGACCTTCCTTCGACTGCTCCACCTCTTCTCAGCCCAAGGCCTCACCTGCCTGAGAGAACACCTAGCCACCCTGCAGAGGAGGAAATGTCGGACTCCTCAGAGGATTCCTTGTCCTACTCTTAACAGATTTCTTCCCCTCTGAAGTATAGATCCCCGGAAGAAGCCTCTGCAGAACCTGACTCCCCTGTGGAAGACCTTACCTTCGGGGGCACTGTCAACGTTATGAAAGAACATTTTAAATGGGAATGCTCAGACATGTCTGAGGCTCAAAAAAGATTCTATGACCTTATCCAGATGGATTCTCCTAACCCGCCTCCTGTTCCACCTGTCCAGCCTGCCTTTTTGTATGCTTTTGCTGCAGCATGCTTGAGTCCAGATTCCCAGCCACCTGCTCCTAGAAGGGCAGACAGATTATACAGGGTACCTGATGCAGAGAAATTCCTGTTCAAATCCCCTCCAGCAGACCCATCTACTATTTTTATTGCTACTGGTAGGGCATCTAAACTTCTCCCTGCTACGCCTGCAGATAAAGACAGCAAGGCCATGGAGAGGTGGGGAAAGAAGATTTACATTTTTGCTATCCTTGCTTTTAGGGCTATGAATTACCAGTCACACTTGGCCAAATACTCTCTGACTTTACTGTACAAAGCCTCTAAAGATCTCCGTGATATCTCTGACTGTGCTGTAAAGGCATCCCTGTCTTCCTTGCCCGGGCTCATCTCTCAAGTTAATACACTCTGTCTCAGGTGTGCGCATGATGCAGCTGAGGCCTCTGCCAGGTCAGCTGCATTTGCTTCTGTGTTGAGGAGATACTCCTGGCTACAGCCCCTCCTGGATTACTTCAAGGCCAAACTCTTGGATGCACCCTTGGATCACACTGCCCTTTTTGGTACCAAGGTGGCTGACCTTTTCAAGTCACTCCAATAAAAAGAGAAAGAACTCCAAGACTTAAAGCATCTCCTAGTCTCTCCAATTCCAAAGTTCCAGAGAAACTACCCGGCTAAGACACAATTCATGAGGAAAACTTTTAGGCCCTCTGCCCCCTCCAGGTCTAGAATACCCCACAGGAGATGATCTACTTAGCCTAGGACTCCTCAAACAACTGCCCAGAAACCTTCCTTTCCAGAAAGTGCAAGCAGTGTCTTGACTGCCTGCCTCCCTCCCTTTCTTCCCCCACCTCTTCCCACAATGCCTCTTTCTTCTATTCTCTTTCACTGCCTCTGTGCATGGGCCCTAGGGACATCCGACAAATGGGTTTTGTCAATCCTGAAGGAGGATTACTTGATGTCTTGGATCTCTCCTTCTCCAGGACTACCTATCCCTCTTCCACCCCCCCCCCCTTTCCAGGGGTTCCTCCTACCCAAGGTCCTAAACAAGCTGTTACTCCAGGCACCATAGAACTAGTTCCCCCTCGGCTTGAGGGAAAGGCTTCTACTCCAGAATCTTTCTGGTGCCCAGGAAGGAAGGACCATGGAGACCCATCCTATTTCTTTCCCACCTCAACCTCTTCTTAAAGGTTCCCTCTTTCAGGATGATACTTCCCATTCTCTTTCCCTTCCTCCTTCTTCAGGACTTCATGGTGACCTTGGACATCAAGGAGGCTTACCTGCACATTCCCATAAAGCTGTCCTCCAGGAAATTCCTCAGTTTCAGAGCAGGCTTCTCTCATTTTCAGATGTTCATCATGTTACACTGCTGCAGTCATCACACTTGGGGTATCCTGCTGTCAGGCGGTCCCGCAGTCAGCCCGAGTTCCAAAGTCTTGGTCCGGCGTCGGTTGCTGTCACTTCTTCCCTGACGTCAGTGCGCCAGGGGTATATAAGAGGCATCCAATGCCATTTTCTTAAGTCTTTCTTGCCGTGCGGTGCCGGAAGCAGAAGCAGTTCGCAAGTGCCGATTGGCCAACTCCTGAGATTTTCAAATCGAATTTCAGACCGAAGTCTTCAGTAAAGCTAAGTACCCCATTGGGGAACCTTTTCTTGCCTCAGTCCGATGTCAGAAAAAGTTAACAATTGCATTTCTTGTGGGAAGCAAATACCTCATAAGGACTTTCATTGTTATTATATTCCTTGCCTAGGCCCAGACCACAACGTCACAGGTTGTCGGTTTTGTGCTAGGTTTAACAAACGAAATATAAAACGTCGGTTTGATTTCGCCTGACATTATTTTGGTAGGAAATTTAATTATACCATGCCGTCGGAGCAACCAACGACTGGAATGCATAAAAAACGCAAAGATAAGGACAGGCAGCCGAGACCCAAACCAGACACCGAGGCCTCTGCTAGGCCAGTCGCCGGTTCTCCAGTTTTCAGTGAGGTGCCTACGCTGCCCCTGACTACCACTGATTCAGAACCCCAGGCGGCATCCGATTCCCAAGAGGAGATTGCTAGGCCTCCAGAACCTTTATCTTTAGGCTCTTCCGACTCCATGGCTGAAGGAGATTCCGGTGCAGTTGAAACGCCTTCAGTTGCAGAAGGTGTCTTCAGACCGACTACACTCACTATTAAATCCTATGCAAAGCTGAAAACTCCTTTAAAGGCAAAGAAGACTGTACAGTAGTCTCCAGTGCAAGGCCCCATGCCTAAGAAACATGCTTAAGATGGCCGAAGACTTAATTACCCTAATCAGGGGTTCCCATCCCCCTCCTGATAAAAGGCCTAGACAGGAGGAGGACTACGCTTCCTCTGACCAGATTTCAGTTTCCTCAGATTCTTCTGAGGAACAGGAATATTCTTTTCCCCCTTATGAAGACTCTGATGCTGCAGAGTCTATTCCTTCAGCATCTCCCCCATAAGACTACCCTTTTGGGGAAACTTTACATACCATGAGGGAACATTTCCACTGGGAAGGCTAGGATTACTCTGATTCTAAGAAAAGGCTCCGAGAGTTCCTTTTACCACCCCAGCACAGACCACTTGCTATTCCACCAGTATTAGACATTGTGGATTATGTTTTTCAGAATCTAGCCTTAACCCAGATTCACTACCTCTTGCACCAGCCAAACCTGACAGATACTACAGAGTCCCTGACTCACACAAATTCCTATATAAAAGCCCTGTTGCTGACCCAGAAACCATTTCCCAGGGTCCCAGGAGGGGTTAAGGCCTCTATTGCTAAAAATCCTGTACCCTCTGAAAGGGATTCTAGAGCACTATTCAGATGGGGAAAGAAAATATATACCTCAGCTACTCTAGCTATGAGGGCCTTAAATTGCCAGTTTCACATGCTGAAATATCAACAATATTTGATGTCTCAATTAAAACAAAAATGATCACACATACAGAGCAGCCTGATTACAAGGAAATGCAAGATTTGTTGCATGCAGCTGAACAAGTGGGAAAACATACTTTGCAATGTGGATTTGATTCACTGGAAGCTTCTTGTAGAGCAGCAGTGACAGGGTCTGTCATACGTAGGCATGCTTGGTTAAAAGAACAAACTTTACCTGATCATGTAAAAGCAAAGTTATTGGATGCACCTTTACAGCAGGATGTTTTATTTGGTGTAAAAGCAGAAGAGGTTTTAAAGAAAATGGAGGATAAGGCAAAATCTATGCAGACGGTCAAGGATTTTTTATAGGTTCAACCCCTTCGTTTCAGCAGAAATTGGCCAACCAAAAACTGGTCCTTTCCAGCTTCTGACAGACCACCATACAGATGCCCAAGGGGCAGAGGTCAGTCACAAGGCTCTTACAAGCCTCGACAATGGGGTGCCACAACCCAGAAAGGAGGAGAAGACAGGTCTCAAATTACCAGAAGACAAACACAATGACTTACCCCTCAGACTGCCAAGCAAATCCCTCTTGGCAGCTCCCTTGGGAGGAAGGCTAACACTTTATGCAGACAACTGGCGCATCATCACAAAAGTCAAATGGGTCCTAAATATTGCATCTCAAGGATACAGATTCCACTTTCACATTTTAACAAGGATAAAAGGAATGCCAAACCTGCCACCAAATCAATGGGCAGAGGCTCAAAAACAAATTACAGCTCTCGTGGACATGAGAGCCATTCAACAGGTTCCTACACAGGAGCAGGCACAAGGATTTTACTCAAGACTCTTTCTAGTTCCCCGAAAGGACAAAGCTTGGAGACCCATTCTGGACCTCTCAATTCTAAACACATATCTCGAAGTACCCAAATTCAAGATACTAACACTACAGCAACTTCTTCCCATGCTGGCAAGAAGGCTTGGCTAGTAATGTTGGATCTCATGGAGGCATACCTGCATGTCCCTATCAAACAAAATTGCATAAGATACCTCCGATTTATAGCAGGTTCAACCCATTACCAATTCTCTGCACTGCCCTTTGGCTTATCTACTGCACCCAAGGTCTTCACAAAATGCCTGGCACCAGTAATTGCATACTGCAGACAAAGAGGAATTCAAATATATCCATACCTGGACGACTGCCTTATTCAAGCAGAAAGCAAGGACATTCTTTTAAAGCATCTGGCATTTGTCAAACACCTATTAAGTTGCCTAGGGTACACAGTAAACGAAAAGAAGTCAAAACTAGTGCCCTCACAAGTCATAATATTCCTGGGTGCCATCTTAAATACGATGACCCAGATGGCTTATCTCATGCCAGACAAGCAAGGACAACTGACTCAATACTTCAAAATGATGGCAACAAAGACCCAACTCCCTGCAAGAAAAATTCTACAGGCCTTGGAATTCATGGCATCTTGCATACTTCTGATACCATATGCAAAACTGCGTATGAGGAAATTGCAATGGTACCTGAAAAGCGTATGGACTCAACACAGCCACAGCTTGGAAACAATAATACCACTCATTCCCTGCCTTCAACAGGAGTTTCTCTGGTGGGCTCAGGCATGTTACCTCAACAAGGGTCAGCCTTTTACCTTACCCACAGCCAGGCAAACTATAACAACGGATGCATCGGATTATGCCTGGGGAGCGCACATGGCAGGACAGTGTATTCAGGGCAAATGGTCTGCAGATCAAAGGCATCTACATATCAATCAAAAAGAGATGCTAGCTGTACAAAATTCCCTAACAGCTTTCAAGGACCTCCTACATCCAGGACAACTACTATTAAAGACGGAACACCACAGTGATGTGGTACATAAGCAAGGGGGCACACATTCCTACCCCCCTGTGCAGGCAAGCAATGACCTTGTGGAACACATCACTGACCTACCGAGTTCAACTACAAGCACAATTCCTGCCAGGAAAGAAAAACATATTGGCAGACAATCTAAGCAGAAACAACATAGATCCTCACGACTGGAAACTAAATCCACAAGTATTCGCAATGATATCTCAAAAATGGGGGAGCCCAGACATAGATCTGTTTGCCTCCCCCCAAAACTACCAACTACGGAAATTTTGCACAAGGACATACCACACCCTAGCTTGGAAAGTGGACACCCTCTCATTCAGTTGGAAAACATTAACAGTATATGCCTTTCCTCCACTGCCTCTTCTGGCAAAGGTGCTGCTGAAAGCCAGATTAGAGAGGCCACAAATGATCCTCATTGCTCCAGACTGGCCACGCCAACACTGGTATCCAATACTAAGGAACATGGCTCAAGGCCCACCATGGATTTTACCTGAAATTCCTCACCTGTTCACTCAGCAAAACAATCAGATTCTACACAGCCAGTTCAAGACTTTAAATCTGGCTGCATGACAAATTACCTAAACAACTAGTCAGCACTTCTCTCTAAAGCTGTTATGGATGTCATTCTGGAGGCCAGAAGGCCCAGCACCAGGAAAGCCTATTCAGACAAATGGAAAAGATTCTGTGCCTGGAACCAGGCTAAAGGCCAGAATCCCCTTGTCCCAAATATTCCTCAGATTCTACAATATTTAACTGAGATGTTGCACAAAGGACTTTCCTTTTCGTCTATTAAGATCCACGCCTCAGCTATTTCAGCTCAATACAACACGGATCCTCCTATGTTTTCACATACATTACTAAGATAGTACCTCAGAGGGGCTAAGAACATAAGACCGCCCCTGAGAGCACCAACACCAACTTGGGATCTCAACTTTGTTTTGGAAAAATTTACACTACCACCCTTTGAACCAGCTTTTACAGCTGATTTACAGTTTCTGTCTTGGAAAACTGCCCTGCTGCTAGCAATAACTTCAGCACGAAGAGTCTCAGAGCTACAGGCCCTAATGGCAGTGGAGCCTTTCATAATTTTTCATCAAGACAGAGTCGCTTTACGAACTAACCCTTCCTTTATGCCAAAGGTGGTATCCAGTGTGGTCCTAAACCAAACCATTCATTTGCCCACCTTTTATCCAAACCCCCAGAACAAAGGGGAAAGGTTCCTACACTCTTTGGACATTCACAGGCAAAACGGACCATTTCAAAATGGATAGGACATCGTATCCGATTCTGCTACACACCATGGGAAATCTGTACCTGGTAACATCAGGCCCCATTCCACCAGGGCTACAGCAACATCAACAGCCTTCCTCAGAGGGGTACCAACCAAGGATATTTTGGAGGCTGCAACTTGGGAGTTCAGTGCACACCTTCACCAAGTACTATCACTTACCTCTGTACTCTAAAACCAGAGCTGGCTTTGCCACTGCAGTTTTGCAGGGCCTACTAGCTTCTCCAAACCCTGTTTAGTTCCACCGCCCATCCTTAGCTTTGGGATTCAACCCAAGTGTGATGACTGCTGCAGTGTAACACGATGGATATAGTACAGATGTCCTCCAATGATGCATCTGCAGTCATCACATATGGGTTGTCCTGCCTCAGGCAGCCCATCGGTCTGCCGGATTCCAAAGTCTGGGTCCGGCGTCGGCTGATGTCGCACTTTCCCCGACGTCAGAGCGCCTGGGGTATAAAAGCATCAGCCGACGCCATCTTCCCCAGTCTTTCTTGCCGCGTGGTGCCCGAAGCAGAAGCAGTTCGCAAGTGCCGTTCGGCCAGCTCCTGTAATTCAGCTACCGAAGAATACAAAAAGCTAAGTACCCCGTTGGGGACTCTTTCTTGCCTCAGCCGATGTCAGATAAAGTTAATTGTTTAACTTGTGGGAAACAAATACCTCATAAGGATTTCCACTCTTACTGCCTCCCCTGCCTAGGCCCAGACCACGACGTCTCGGCCTGTTCAGCCTGTGCTTCCTTCAACCGATGCACTCTTAGACGTCGGGCGGAGTTTGCAGAGGAATTTTTTGGGGCTAGTTTTTCGTATAAGATGCCGTCGGAGACTCCGACTTCTCATTTAGTTAAGAAACGGAAGGACAAGATCCGACACACGCGGGCCGCGGTTTCGGCTGAAACCACGGCCAGGCCTACCGCGAGTGTCTCAGTCTCGGCTGAAACAGAGTCCTTGGTACTTCCAATTACCGAAACCGCTCAACCGACTACCTCGGCCCCGGAGGTCCCGGCTGAGTCAGTTATTGAAATTCCAACTGAAACTGGTGTCCTGGAACCTTCCGACACCATTCCTTTAGACAAATCTACACCAGCACGTGGTGCAGCCAGGCCTCCTGCATCCATGTCCATTAAGGCATTCTCCAGGGCTAAAGCTGCTAAACTCTCAAAAGCTTTGCCTCCCAAGGTTATCCCTTAGAGACCCTCTACTGGTTCACAGATTCTAAGCTTAGCAGAGGATCTTATCTCCTTAATTAGGGGCTCTCAACCTCATCCGGACAGGGGCTCTCAACCTCATCCGGACAGGGGCTCTCAACCTCTTCCAGACAAAAGGCCCAGGGTTGAGCCCCCTGATCCCCACTCCTCAGATGAGGCCTCTGATGGCTCTACTCTCTCGGACCACCAGGAGGAGGCTTTTTCGGCCTACGAGGATTCTGATGCAGAGGAATCTATTCCCTCGGCCTCCCCTCCTGAAGAGTTTTTTCCTTTGGGGAGACACTACACACCATGAGAGAGCATTTCCAATGACAGGGCCAGGAATTCTCTGATTCCAGGAAAAGATTAAGGACCTTTTTACATTTGCCTCAGCATAGACCTTTAGCTATTCCTCCTGTTTTGAATGTCATTGATGATGTGTACTCTGACTCTAGCACAACCCCTGATTCTCTCCCTCTGGCTCCTGCCAAACCCGATAGGTACTTACAGGGTCCCGGACTCACATCTTTAACTTTACAAGTCCCACTCTGCTGATCCAGAAACTATTTCACAGGGCCCTAAAGGGGTTGCAGCTGCCACTGCTAAAAATCCTCTCCCCTCTGAAAAAGGGAGTCCAGAGCTTTAGAGAGATGGGGTAAAAAAGTGTATACTTCTGCTGCTCTTTCTATGAGGGCATTAAATTGTCAATTTCATATGATACAGTACCAAGAGTATTTGTTAGATGAATTGCATAAAAAACTGTCTTCACCTGACCCCCTAGACCGCAAGTCTCTTCAGGATCTGGTACATAACTCACAACAGGTTAGCAACCATTTCTTGCAATGTGGCTATGATGCATTGGAAGCTTCATGTAGGTCAGCTATGACTGGCGCAGTCATACGTAGGCATGCTTGGCTGAAGGAACAATCTCTGCCAGACCATGTTAAAGCAAAGCTGCTGGATGCTCCTCTGGAAAAGCAAAAGTTATTTGGCTCCACGGCTCAGGAGGTCCTAAAGAAATTTGAAGAAAAGGCAAAATCCGTACAAACAGTCAAAGATTCTCTCCAAGTACAACCACCAAGATTCAGCAGGAATTGGTCTTCCAAGAATTGGTCCTTTCCAGACACAGAGAGGTTTCAGAGAGGGAAGAACAGGCGTGCCAGAGGTAGAGGGCAAGCTAGAGGCTCCTACAGAGGACGTCAATGGCAGCCTCCCAACCAGAGAGGTAATGCAGGACCTTCAACTGCTGCACAAGGACAGGCTCAGTGACTTTACTTTGACACCGCCAACCAGGGCTCAATTGGAAGCACCTTTGGGCGGAAAGCTTTCTTTATTCTCAGAAAATTGGCACAGTATTACAAGGGACAAATGGACACTACAAATAATAGACAAAGGATACAGGTTTCATTTCCACACATTACCAAAAAGAAAGGGCATGCCAGACCTGCCACGAAATCAAAGGGCAGAGGCTTTGAAACAAATTTCCAGCTTAATGCAAATGAAAGCTATAGAAAAGGTTCCTCTCTCAGAACAAGGCCAAGGATTTTATTCCAGACTATTCCTTGTTCCAAGAAAAGAAAAACAATGGAGGCCTATCCTCGACTTGTCCGCACTGAATACTTATCTCATTGTGCCAAAGTTCAAAATGCTGACTCTACAGCAGCTCCTTCCCATGCTGGGCAAGGGGTCTTGGCTGGTAACTCTAGACCTCAAGGAGGCATACCTGCATGTCCCTATCAGACAAAGTTGCAGAAGACACCTCAGATTTCTTGCAGGGTCAGAGCATTATCAATTCTCAGCATTGCCGTTTGGCTTATCTACTGCGCCCAGAGTATTCACGAAATGCCTGGCATCAGTAATTGCACACTGCAGACTTCAGGGGATTCAAATATACCCATATCTGGACGACTGCCTTATACAAGCGGACAGCCAACAAACTTTGGTAAAACACTTGAATTATGCCATCCACCTACTTCAGGCCTTGGGATATACAGTCAACTTTCCCAAATCAAGACTTGTTCCATCCCAAAGAATAACCTTTCTGGGTGCAGATCTAGATACAACCACCCAAATGGCCTTCCTCACAGAAGAAAAACAAAGTCAACTACCAGATTACTTCAAAAATCTGACAAGACAAACCCAGCTGACTGCAAGGAAAATCCTGCAGGCCCTGGGTTACATGGCTTCTTGCATCCTTCTGATTCCGCAAGCAAGACTACATATGAGGAAACTACAATGGTACCTAAGGAGTTTATGGACTCAGCACAGTCACAGCCTGGAAACTTTGATACCACTCATTCCATGCCTTCAAAAGGAATTTCTGTGGTGGGCTCAAGCAAGCCAGTCAAACAGGGGTCTGCCTTTCAGCAGACCAAGAGCCAGCCAAACCAGTACAACAGACTCTTCAGACCACGGATGGGGAGTGCACATGGAGGGCAGATGCATTCAAGGTCTATGGTCACAAAAAGAGCTACGCATGCACATAAACCCAAAGGAAATGCTGGCAGTGATGCATGCAATCGAGGCCTTCAAGTTATTTCTACATCAAGGCCACCTTCTAATAAGGACAGACAACACTACAGTTATGTGGTACATAAACAAGCAAGGAGGCACCCATTCCTACCCTGTTTGCAAACTGGCAATGAATCTATGGGAACTTTCCTTGACTCTCAATATACAGCTGCAATCCCAGTTTGTACCAGGAAAGGACAATATACTGGCGGACAGCTTAAGCAGGAACATCATGGATGCACACGAATGGATGCTGCACCCAGACATCTTCCATCAGATAACACAATCATGGGGGAGACTGGACATAGACCTCTTTGCCTCCCCACACAATCATCAGCTGGAGAAATTCTGCTCAAGGACATACCACCCACAAGCATGGAAAGTGGACGCCCTCTCTTTCAGCTGGAGAACTCTAACAGTGTATGCATTCCCACCTCTTCCATTAATGACCAAGGTCTTACTGAAGATCAGGGCAGAGCAGCCAAGAGTGATTCTGATAGCTCCGGACTGGCCAAGACAGCACTGGTACCCATTGCTAAAGAGCATGTCATGGGCAAAACCATGGCTTCTGCCACAATGGCCACTTCTCCTGACACAGCACAATTACAAAACTCTGCATTCCAACCTGAAAACATTACAACTAGCTGCCTGGAAAATACCTTGACTCATCACCAGGATAAGCTATCCAAGAGAGTGAAGGATATCATCATGGAAGCTCGCAGGCCTTCCCAAAGAAAGGCATACTCAGCAAAATGGAAAAGATTTCACACCTGGAGCACCTCAAAGGGCCTAGATGCAACAGTTATGAACATGGCACATATCCTGGAATATTTGGCAGAAATGCTCCACAATGGCCTGTCTTACTCTTCCATTAAAATTCATGCTTCAGCAATTTCAGCAGAGTACAATACTGATCCACCTGTCTTCTCTCATCCTCTGCCAAGACAGTTTCTAAGAGGAATTAAAAACATCAATCCTCCAAGGAAACCACCACTGCCTACTTGGTTGGGACCTTAACTTCGTCTTGGAAAAACTAACACTGCCTCCCTTTGAACCAGCAGCATCTGCAGAACTACAGTTCCTCTCTTGGAAGACTGCCTTCCTTCTGGCCATAACCTCAGCAAGAAGAGTATCTGAGTTACAGGCCCTCATGGCAGTACAGCCATTTCTTATTTTTCATCAAGACAGAGTCTCATTGAGAACCAATCCTTCATTTATGCCAAAGGTGGTATCTAGGGTCTCATTAAACCAAGCTATTCACCTGCCTACCTTCTTTCCAAATCCACAAAACAAAGGGGAAAAGCTTCTGCACACCCTGGACATAAACAGACAGTTGTGCTACTACTTGGACAGAACTAAAAATTACAGAAAAACTGACCAGTTGTTTGTAGCATATGCTGCTGGTGCACAAGGAAAAGCAATTTCAAAACAGACAATTTCAAAATGGATAGGGAATTGCATTCGTTTCTGTTACTCCTTTTATGGAAAAACTGTGCCAGCTAACATTAGACCTCATTCGACCAGAGCCACAGCCACCTCCACAGCCTTCTTAAGAGGGGTGGCTACCAAGGATATTTTAGAAGCTGCAACATGGAGCTCCGTGCATACATTTTCCAAGCATTACAACTTACCTTTATATTCCAGATCCAGAGCAGGCTTTGCTACGGCAGTCCTGCAGGGCATTTTAGCTACACCATCCTTTACATAGATCCTCCACCCCCAGATTGGCTATGGTATTCTACCCATATGTGATGACTGCAGACGCATCCTTGAAGGACATAGTACAGTTTTGTACCTACCATAAATGTAGATGTCCGATAGGTATGCATCTGCAGTCAGGTTTACCCTCCCTCCTTCCCCTTTGTGGTATTTCTTGGGTACATTCCCCTCTCATAGCTAGCTGGGGTTATCTATTATGGTGTATTTGTTTTTATATATGTATATATTTTTGTGCATGTTTGGAATTTATTGCATTTCTCCAAATTTAGCCTTCCTTAGAGGGCACCTGGCATCTGGGGCAAGAAAAACTGAGGAAGATGGCGTCGGCTGACGCTTTTATACCCAGGCGCTCTGACGTCGGGGAAGGGGCGACTTCAGCCGACGCTGGACCCAGACTTTGGAATCCGGCCGACCGAAGGGCTGCCTGAGGCAGGACAACCCATATGTGACGACTGCAGATGCATACCTATTGGACATCTACATTTATGGTAGGTACAAAACTGTACTTTGTGTACACTTAACATAAATGTAGATGTTCAAGTGCATTCACTGTTGCAGTCCTGGTTACCCTCCCTCCAGCCCCCTGACTTCATTTGGCTATACCTCTATTTTCCTTCACTATATTTAAAAGCTTTTTGGTGTATTTGCTTTTTTGTTGGAGGTATAATTTTATATATGTGTTTAATTGCTTCCTATTAGGGGGGCACCTAACATCTGGGGCAAGAAAAACTGATGTAATGTTGTCGGCTGCATGCTTTATACCCCTGACGTCACGGAAGATGAGACAGCAACCGACACAGGACCCAAGACTTTGATAATCAGGCCGACTGAGGGCTACTGCAAGCAGATAACCCAAATATGATGATTGCAACAGTGAATACACTTGAACATCTGCATTTATGGTAAGTGTACACAACTGTACTTTCTTCCACCATAACCTAGCTCCCTGTTTGGGGGGCTCCTGACAGGGCAAGAAAAACTGATATAATGGTGTCGGCTGCCTGATTTTATACCACGGATGACCTGACGTCAGTCCTGGAGTGACAGCAACCGATGCAGAAATACTAAGCCTCTGGTATTCAGGTCGACTGAGGGCTACCCCTGGCAGGATAACCGAAATGTGGTGATTGCAACAGTGAATACACTCGAACATCTACATGTATGGTAAGTGTACACAACTGTACTTTTTTGAAGCTGTCTCTTCCTCTCGGAGCCTTGGCACTGGACAGCTCACCTCTGACTTTGCCTCTGATGATTTGTTCTTGGGGCAGAGGGAGGTGATGGGCCAGAAACTTGCTTTCTTGGCTCCATTGTCTTCCTTCTCTCCAGAGTAATCTGCCTTTGAGGTTGTGAAGAGAGTTCTCTGCTCCACCAGGGCAGATGGGTCCTACCCCCTTGGATCTATCTTCTGCTTTTCAGATGACTTGGCACCATGAGCCTCAAATTCTACCCCACAGGGACAGCCAGTTCAATGCTTCCAGACTACCCAGCAAAGTTTCCTAATCTTCTCTGATACTTCCTTGGACCCACCCCACTGATTAAGTCCCTAGGAAGAGAAAGTGCAAAAGGAGACACTTGGACTTCCTCAAGAGTCCGTCACTGAGGATACTGATTTCAATGGAGAGGGGTCCCCAGAATCACCACCAGATGACATCTCATTTGGAGACATTCTTGAGATCCTTAAGCAGAAGGGTGACTGGTCTTCCCAACAGCCTTCTCTGGAGGAATTAGTATTTCTGGAGGCCTTTGGTGCTGACCCATCTACCTCCTGGGTTACTCTAGCCACCGATGATCTCATTGATGTGGTCTCTAGGCTGGCGTGGAAGGAACCTGATGTGGTTGAGCCAATTCCCAAAAGACCAGACCGGATTCTGGTTCCACCAGTAGGAAGGGAATTTTCGGTTAATGGGTGCAAGTAGATGCCATGTTTGTAGTGGCACCTACAAAAAAGGAACTTGCGGAACAGAGTTCCACTGTCTATCCTAACAGAGAGTCTAGGACGATTGACAGATTTGGGAAGCGTGTTCATCCTTAAGCGACTTTTGCATTCAGATCATTGAACTGTCTGGCACATTTTACTAGATGTTAGACAAATTTGATTAAAGAGCAACTGAAATCTCTTTCTGCAACCGAAGCTGCTGAGGCTTAATCTTCAATAATCTCTGTTGGCTACTGTACAGGCTATATCTAATTTGTCCATGAGGCTTACCTTGCATGCTGCAGAAGGTACCTTAAGAGTCACGGGTTCAGGTATTGCTCAGGAGGCATGCCTGAATGTGCCTGTGTGATTTTTGCAGAGCCCTTCAAGTCTTTGTTCGTCAGTGCTCCTTTTCATGGCATTTCTTTGTTTGGTCACACAGTGAAGGACACATTCTCCAAGTGTGAGAAAGACGGAAAGACCCTGTCTGCAGTGGGCATGCATTTTTTGACTCCTCAGAGGACCTTTTCCTGACTCAACAAGGAGGTCAAAAAATGTGGTTCAAAAAGTGCCAGGGTCCTTTTCAGGACACACTTGGAAGATAGTTCCCCAAGAGACCGAGGGGGGGAGGTATAATGGAAGATGACGCCCCAGTGGCAGAGGAGGTCTGCAGAACCAGGGGTCTTAAGATTTCTTTTATGACAGACCTTTTCAGCGCTTCTGAAAGGAGGCCTGACTGCCCACCTCTGGAAGCAGTCAAGGTCGTTCGCTCTGCACCAGAGAGCCTGGCTAGATAAAACAAAAGACAGTTGTGTGGGAGAATTATTTCCACAGGTATTATAATTCCCTTTTCCCCTACCTACTCCATTGTTAAGAAAATTTCCTGATATTCCACACAGTTAGAGGAAAGCAGCAGCACTAGAAATCCAAAAGCTGCTAAGAGTCATCCAAGAGGTCCCACCAGACCAAACAGAATCTGGAACTTGCTCAAGATTCTTTTTAGTGCCAAAGAAAACAGGGGACTGGAGATCAATTTTAGATCTCAGTGTATTGAACAAGTCAGTTCAACACACAAAGATGTCCTTCAAGGATGCATCTGCAGTCTTTACAAATGGGTTGTCCTGTCGTCAGGCAGCCCTTCGGTCAGCCGGATTCCAAAGTCTGGGTCTGGCTTCGGCTGGTGTCGCCGGGGTAGGGATTTGGGGGTTAAAAAGGTCAGGGGCCATTTTTATTTTTCCTTCCAGGGGAAAACAAAATTTTCTCAATCCCGGAGACCCAGAGATTACATGAATTACTTGGACTTTATAAAGTAACCCCCTTTGGGGGCCCTTTTTTTGTACCCATTAAAAGAAAACTGATCTTTGGGAAACAAAACCTAAAAAAAGTTTCCCCATTATCTTTTTTGGCCCGCCCAGGAACTTTTGCCTGGTTTTTTTTTAAGGGGGAGCTTAGGGTCGTTGGATTTGCTAAAGTTTTGGCTGATTTTCCCTTTATGGCGGACCTCCACTTTTAACCAAAAAAAAAAAATTTTTGGTCCCTTTTGGCCCCAATTTAAGAAACCCACCCTTTTTGGAAAAGGCGGGGTTTTTTTCCCAAAAGCCTTTCTGACCTCCAAGGAAAGGGTTCAAACCCAAACCTTTGGGGCACGGTTTTTCAGAACCAGGTTTTTTTAATGCGTGGAGGAGGCCCCCTCCAGCAGTTTTAAAGGGCCTTTGCCGGGGCTCACCCGCTCAAAAGGCCTGCCCCCCCCTCTAACCCCCAGCCCGCTCCCAACCCTTTTTTTGGCTGAACCACCTTTTTTGGGAAAAAAAGGGGGGTTTCCCTTCCAAAAACCTGAGAACCCCTGAATTCCACAGTGACCCGAGACTAAATCAACCCTCCTAGGCTTCACCCCCCGAAACCGATCTGGACCCCCCCTTAGTCTTCCGGGGAATTTTTGGGGAAATTGATCTATGAGGGAACTTTTTCAGTCACCAAGATTTTCAAAAAGGCTTGGACCTTTCAATTTGCCCGCTAGGCCCTTGATCCCCGTTCATTGGTTTGGCTTTTGTGTTGCACTCCCGTTTTTTTATGGGCCCCCGAAACCCGGGTAAAAGGGGTCCCGGCATTCCCATTTTTTGGCCTTTTTGCAACCAGAGCTTCCCCCAGGGCCTTTAAAGTCCTTTAAAACCCCCCCTCTGAAAAATGGGCCTTAAAAGGGGGGAAAAATTTCCCTCGCCTTTGTCAGAAGTTTAACTGAATTTTTGACAATATCAAAGTTTATCTTGACCATTTAAAAAAACGCCCGAAGAATTTTTGTAAAGTTGTTCAAAAAGGAATCAAAAGCGGTTGAACCTTTTTAAAATTGGCTATTGCCTATTTTTTTGATCCCGACTCAATTAAAAGGGGGAGAGGGAAAAAACGGCTTCCAACCATTTTAAACAAGTTTTGGTCCCAACGGGCAATTTTTTTTCCCCGAACAGGCAAAAAGGGAAGGCTCTTAAAACGTGAAAGTTTTTTAAATTCAACCTGGTTTACGGGAAATCCCCAAAAATTGGTTTTCCCACCCTCTGGAAAAGGGCAGGTCTCAGAGGCAAAACCTCCGGGGGGCCAAAGGGGGGCCCGGGGGTAAAACCGGGGCGGCCCACCCCAAAAACTCCAAGTCTTGGCGGGGACCTACCAAAAATAAAAGCCCCTTTAGGGAAAGCCCTTTTTTCAAGAAAGGCCTGAAACAAGAGAAAAGGGATTTTGAAATTTGAAAATTACGGGCCCTTTTTCCCTATCTCCAAAAAGAAAATCCCAAATCCCCCCTTAAAAGGCCTCTAAAAAATTCCCTTTTTTAAAAATGGAGCTTAAAAAGGCCCATTATGGAAAAAAAAGGGTTTTTCCCCAGACTTTTTGGTAAAAAAAAAAACAAATGGACCCATTTGACTGTCCCTTTAAAAAACCCCCTTTTTTTCCCAAAATTAAAAGCTCCCTCAGAGCTTTTTCCCAGTCAAAGCGGTTAAATTTAACTCAAGGGGATCCCAGCCCCCTAAGAAAGAAAGAACCTCATTTTCTTCAACGGCATTTCAATTTAAATTTCCCCTTTGGCTTACACTAAATTTAAAAATCCTGGTCAGAATGCTTTAGATTGGGGACAAATTACCCCTACCTAACTCCTGAAAAAGCACAAAAAAAAAAAAAACTTACAAAATATTATTGAACCCCGGGGAATAACAATAAAAAGTCGGGCTTTCCCCCCCAAAGAAAATTTTTGGGGAAAACGGGAACTCAAAACAAAGGGCTTTCCTAAAAAAGAAAGAGCCTTCCTTTATTTCGGTTTAAACAGCCACTAACCAAGAAAAGTGCTCAATCTGGTTCAGGCATTATAAACTCCCCCAGCCGGCTCATATAAACTCATGGCCCTAAAAATTTGGGGCCCCCGACAAACACCTAAAAACCCAAAACCCAATACCCTCCGAAAAAGAAAGGGGGGCTAGGCCGCCGTCAAAAAAATTTGTTCTAAAAGGAAAAACCCCCCGCAACCCCAGACCTCGGGGGGAACTCGGGGAAATGCTTGGCCTAGGGATAAGCCCAGGGTTAAATTTTCAAAGAAAGTAAAAATTCAATCCGGCACAAAATTTTCCCCAAAAACCATTAAAAGGGAAAGCCCCCAAGGGAACAACAAACAGGGAGGCCAACTCAACCCTCACCCCCGGGGGCCTTTGGGGTTTGGGCCTGACTAAAACATTAAAGGCTTTTATGACCAGGAAAAAACTTCTAGAGCATTTTAAGCAGAACAAACAGACCCACAAGGAGGCACCACATCAAAAACCATCCAAAAAAAGGGGGATTAAAAAAATAACTTTTTTCCCCCCCAAATACCGGGAAAAAATTCTGAAAAGGATTTCCCCCCCCACGGGGAAAGGTGGCCCCATTTTTAGGGGAAAAGGTCACAATGCTTCCCCCCCTTTCCCATCACGGGGTTTCTAAAGATCGGGGGGCCGGGATCTTCGTGAGCGGGCCAAAGAAAAATTTTCCACTCTGAGGAATGTGGGGGAACAAAAGGCCTCCCCCCCTTATGCTAACAAGAAAAATACCATCCTGCCCCAAAACCCTTTTCCAGCAACCCTAACATTCAAACAAATTTAACCCAAAAATTTTATCCCAAATTAAAAAAAATCCAGGTTAGCCTTTCCGAAAAACCAAAAGGAAAAAATTTTTTGGAGATGAAGGGGGAAAATTTACACTGGTAACAAGCCAACATCCATTTTGGAGGGCTCTTCCAACAGGCCTGTCCTATTCTTCCATAAAAAAGCATCAGCTATTTCAGCAGAATACAGCTTGGGTCCTCCCGTCTTCTCATCCTCTGCTCAGACATTTCTGAGAGGAATTAAAAAAAAACCTCCCAGGAAAACCCCCATTGCCAGCATGGGACTTGAACTTTTTGAAAAGATCTTCCTCCTTTAACCCGCAGAAAGCAGAATTACAATACTTATTAAAACTTTTCCTGCTCAAAAATTTAGAAGAATCTCTGAACTACACTTTAATGGCAGTGCCCCCTTTCCCGATCTTCCCTCAAGATAGAGTGTCCATGAGCAAATCCTACATTTTTGCCTGGTGGACCAGGTTCCCTTTTAAAACAGGCTATCCACCCCCCATTCTTCCCCCAAACCCCCAGAACAGGGGGAAAAGGGTCTTACATACCTTGGATGTACACAGACAAACCCACTACCTGGACAGGACAAAAAAAATAGAAAAAATGCCAGCTTCTGGTAGCATACAACAGGAAAGGGGAAAAAAACCCAAATTTTTAAACAGACAATCTCCCAAAAGGATAGGAAATTGCATTAGATTTTTTTACTCCTACCATGGGTCCAAAAACATGGCCTCACTCCACAAGGGGTAAACCACTAACAGTTTCTTAATGGCTACCAAGGACATTATAGAGGCTGCTACTTGGACCTCCGTGCATACATTTGCCAACATTATAACTTACCTCTATACTCTAGATCCTGTGCTGGTTTGCCACTGCTGTTTTTGGGGGTCCTAATCACCCTAATCTCTTCTCATTTCCTCCTCCCCAGTTTTATGGTATTCTACCCATTTTGACTGCAGATGCATCCTTGAAGGACATAGTACAGTTTTTTACCTACCATAAATGTAGATGTCCGGGGGAAAAGCATCACAGTCAGGATTACCCCCCTTCCCCCCAGGGACTCCTAGGGTTTTGCCAATCTTCAGCTAGCTTGGGGGTCTAATTGTATTTGTTTGTATATATGTACATACATGCTTATTTTGTGTGTTTTCTCTACTATTTGGAATCGGGATTTATCCAAATTTAGCCATCCCATCATCTGGGGCAAGAAAAACTGAGGAAAATGGCTATGCCTTTATCCCCCAAAAACTGGGAATACGGGGTGAAGTGCGACACCAGCAAACCAGACCCCGACTTTGGAATGGGCCCAAAGGGCTGCCTGACGACAGGACAACCCATTTGTAAAGACTGCAGATGCATTCCTCTGGACATCTACATTTATGGTAGGTACAAAACTGTACTTTTTGGTGGTCACAGTTCAGTCCATTCCCTTTCTTCGGGCAAGGGCTCTACAGACCTTTGGGTGTTACTATCACATGATGAATAAGACAATCCAGAAAGGGCTTTGGGCCCGGCTGGCAGCCAGTCACTTTTAATTCAGGCACTGCCCCTTCCTCCCCAGCCCCCCGGGTGTTCAGGTGCACAGCAAGGGGCCTAAATTCAGGGATTTTATGTTTTTTTACCAGTGCTGGCTCATTCCATCCCACCCGGGACTATAATCAAAGGACAGGATTAGGTTATAGAGTTTACATTCGAATTCCCTAAAATTCAATTTTGAACCAAAAAATTGAATTCCCTTATTTCAACAGGTTCTTTAAGTTTGTTACTCTTTCAAAAAAATGAAAAATATGTAAGAAAATTTTGCTACCAGAATTTTACCCCGATTTGACCTACAAGCCCATCAGTGTCGAATTCTATTCCTTTGCGGATTCCACACAAAGTTTTCATTGCAGCAAAAAGGGTCGCCCTTTTTAGCCCCTTCGAAAATCAGAATAATCCCTAGCAAAAATATCTTTCTTGGTTAAAAGGTTCAAGGCCCTTTCATCCTGCCTTAGCCCAATCAAATGATCAGATCTTTCCAATTTGGGGCATTTCCTGGGAAAAAGTCCCGTTCAGCTCCCGGGAAAATCCAGTTTCTAGATGAACGTGTTTTTTTTTAAAAGCATTCCAAACACATTCCCCTGCAATGCTGCTTGGGAATCCCAAACAAGGGAGAAACCAGTCTTACCCTGTGTTGAGAAGACCTCAGTGTTCAAGGGGTTCCCATCCATTTTCTAATAGCACACATATTTTGGGAAACCCGTGTAAGAGCAAAATTATCCATCTTGCCACCTCAGAGGTCTCTCCCTGTGAGATATGATTTTTAGCAGTTCCACCTTACTGTGTTTTTCATTCCCATAAAAAGTGGTAGCATTTTCCCTTATCCCCCCCCAAAAGAACCCAAGAATCTGTATTCCAGATTGGTGGCCTGTGTATGGATACCCTAACCCACAATTACCAAAATTCCCGAAAAGGATTAAAAAAATTTACTTATTAGCCTTCTGGTCGACAATTTGGTTTTCCTTCCTTGGTCATCTCCATATTCCCGGATTCTGGTCCAATTAGACCTTCTGTCCCCGCAGGGTGGCTCACCCGATTCTAAAAACCCCAAAAAAGCTGGTTTTCCAAATTTTTCATTGCCAAACAGCCAATGCTCTCTTTTCCTGTCCGTTCCTTTTGTTTATCTTCCCATAAACCTTCTACTAGGAAGCTTCGGGTAAATTAAATTCATTTTTTGGGAGAACAAAATTAAATTATCCATTTGCTTATTCAATATTCTGGGAAATTTTTGGGAATTTTTTAAGGAGGGGCTTTTAACAATGGGGAAACCCAAAAGAGCAATCCTAATTTCTGTTTGGATTTTTAAAATCCCTTACGGTTTTCTTAACTGGCAAACCCTTTTCAAATGCATTTGTCGTTTACAAAATGCCATCCCCCTGAGATTTAAAGTTGGGTTTGACCCTTAATTTTCTCTCAAACCCGTAAATGTATCTTAAAAATTTCCTGGAAAAAATTTTTTTATTGCAATTCACTTAAAGAATTTACAATTAGGATTTTCTTCAACCCCCAATTTGTTTTTTATAAAGTGGGTCCATTATTACGCTTCTTTCCTTCCTTCCAAAAGGGGGTTTTTCTCCCCCCATTCTTCCCCTTTTTTTTAAAAGAAAAAAAGGGGGGGGGGGGGGGGGGGGGGGGGGGGGGGTGGGGGGGGGGGGGGGGGGGGAGGGGGGGGGGGGGGGGGGGGGAGGGGGGGGGGGGGGGGGGGGGGGGGGGGGGGGGGGGGGGGGGGGGGGGGGGGGGGCGGGGGGGGGGGGGGGGGGGGGGGGGGGGGGGGGGGGGGGGGGGGGGGTTTTTTTTTTTTTTTTTTTTTTTTTTTTTTTTTTTTTTTTTTTTTTTTTTTTTTTTTTTTTTTTTTTTTTTTTTTTTTTTTTTTTTTTTTTTTTTTTTTTTTTTTTTTTTTTTTTTTTTTTTTTTTTTTTTTTTTTTTTTTTTTTTTTTTTTTTTTTTTTTTTTTTTTTTTTTTTTTTTTTTTTTTTTTTTTTTTTTTTTTTTTTTTTTTTTTTTTTTTTTTTTTTTTTTTTTTTTTTTTTTTTTTTTTTTTTTTTTTTTTTTTTTTTTTTTTTTTTTTTTTTTTTTTTTTTTTTAGGGTTTGGTAAATTTTCTAAAAGAAACCCTTTGGGGTTTTTCCCCCCTTTCTTGGTTTTTACCCCTTTTCCTTTTTAATTTCTTTTCCTTTTACCTCCCAATTTCCCCCCCCCTTTAAAAAGTTTTTTTTTGATTTTTTTTGGTTTATTTTTTTTTAAAATTTATTTTTAACAAAACAAAAAAATTAGTTTTTTGGGAAAAGGGCCCCATATTTTCCATTGGCCAACCCTGCGGTTTCTGGTGTTTTTCTAATGGTCTCCCAGGAATTTCCTGTCTCCCCCTTTGAAAGGGCGTCAAAAGACCAGTGGGGGTGCTTAGTCCTTTGGGGGAAAAATTTGTTCCACCTCCTCCTTGCACTCTGCACTGCCTCCCTTTGGGGGGGGGTTTTCGGGGCAGGAAATACCAATAAAACCGCAAATCCACTTCACTTTTCTAAAAAGGCTTTTACGGAACCCTTGCTTTTCCCGGGCATTAATGCCTAGCTGTAGTGGGTAACCAAAAAAGGGGGAACCATTATGTTCAAAACACCAATTTAAACCTTCCGGGGTTTCTTTGGGAAGTCCTCTTGCACAATTGACAGGCTTTTCAGCCCACGGGGGTTCAAAGCTTTAAGTTTTCTAATTCAGCCTTGGCACTTTTCAAAAAAGCAAGGAGAATTTTATTTTTCCCCTTTCCAGGAACCCCGAGGCCCAGAATTTATTTTGTAGCACCTTTTTAGCCCCAAGTTAAAAAAACCCCCAAAGGGCCTAAACCCCATTGCTTTATCCTCAAAATTTGGGCCCCCCTTTTAATATTTTTTTTACCTGGAACGGGTATTCCAGTTTTTTGAATCTCGGGTCAGACCCCCCTTTCCGAACCCACGTTGGTTCCCTCCTTCCCAATTCCACTTCCCAATTACTCCTTGAGAAAATCCCCCAAAATTTCCCTCGGTTTTTTTTAGTAGGGGGCCCTTCTAATTGGGAAGGAAAAATAATTTTCACCTTCCTCCAACTAGCCGATTTTTTGAATTTTCCTGCGGGTTATCTTTTATTTTAAGGCTTGGCCATTTCTAACAGTGGGATTTTGTCTCCCCCTTCCCCAAAAACTTAAAACCTTTTTTAAAGGTTTTTTTCCTCAGCCTCCTAAAAAATCCCCTTCTCCTTGGGAAAATTTATTTTTGTTTTTGACCCCCTTCAGGTTACCAAAAATTTTTGGGAAAACTTCTTTTGGGATAATCAAAAAGGGGTTTCAAAACCAACCTAGTTGCTTCTTTTTTCTTTGTTCCCTAAACGGTTTTCCTTCAAACTCCTCCTTTTTCCTAAGGGGGTTTAACAAAAACAAACCCTTTACCCCCCTTTTTTTTCCAGTAAAAAAGGTCGAAAAAAATTCCTCCTGGAGTTCATCTAAATTTTATTGGAAAAAAAATTAAAAACTGTAGTTTTTTTTTGGGGAAACAAAAAACTTCAGAAATATCTTTAGTGGCAAAATCTCTTTCCCTTTTTATATTCCCAAAATCCCTAATAAATAAAATTCCCCCAAACTTTGGTACTTCTTTTAGTTCCAAAAATTATTAAATTTTATATTGGGGTATTAATTTTTTTATTATAAGTTGGTTTGTTTAATAATAATTTTTTATTTTAATCTTTTTACCACCACAATTATATAAAAATAAAATAAAATTAAATATAAATTATTTTTCCCATAATTATTTATTTTTTTCTTTTTTTTTCCCCCCCTTTTACAAAAATTTATTATTTTTTAATTTTTTGTATTTATATTTTCTTATTTAATTGGTATTTTTTGTGTTGGGTACGTTTTTATATGTTTTAAAAACTTTCTTAAAACTCTGGGAAACTTTGCATTTGGGTTGGGGGGCCTCATGGAACCCAACTTGGTTTTAAGGGGCATCGGGCCGGGGTCCTAACCCTCCACAAAAAAAGGCGGAAAAAAAAAGGGCGTTATTGAAAAACTTTTTTTATTTTGTTTTGGGGGCCATTAGTGATTGAAAGAAGCTAGTGCTTAAGGGCCTTTTACCTTCAGCTGTTTCTGCTTTAGAGGCTCAAACCCCCTCTCAAAAGTCAAAGTCCATGGAGCCCAGGGAGTATAGACAGCGCTCTCCTGTCAGGTCTACCAAATCCACTCTGATATCAGAGCCGCCAGTTAAGGTTTCCAAACACTCAGATCCTAAACCTTTGTATCTGAAGCCTACTACTTCTAAGTCTCTCTGGCTCTGAAGCCCCCCCCCCTTTTCTCCAAAGCCAGTGTCTTTTAGACTGAGATCTCCTTTTCTGCAGGAGATTCAATGAAAAGCTTGACCTCCTTCCATTTCCTCTTCATTTAGGTCCTCCAAACGCCTTTGTTAAACAATAGGAAATGTGATCGTGAGAAAAATTCCTCAGAACACAGATCCAGATGGGAGACTTACCGGCACCATCACCCATTGGATCCATGAGCCTTAAACCTCCCACACATACAGTCATTACTACTTCTCTGATCTTATGTTCTGTTTTGGGGCCTTCTAATCCTTGATCTCTAAGTGTCAAACAGATCTCAAAAAGCTTTTATAGAATCTGACTACTTCCCTGATCTGTTCAGATCTGACTTTCCTTGAGCAGGATCTGTCTTGTTGCCAAAGTATCTGCGTTGGATCCAAGGGTACGACTTGGACTTTGAAGCTCTTGGAGCTGTCACTTTCCCTTTGGGCCTGAGCACTGGTCAGCTCTGCTTTGACTCCTCTGGAGCAGGGGGTCAGGGGGGCTCTAGTTTATCTGATCCAAGAATTTCGACTCTGGTCAGATTGGCCTCTGCTTCTCCTGGTCCTTCTGCCTTTGAGATGGTAGAGAAGGGTATTCTCTCACTCGGGTGATCTCATCTCTTATCTCTTCAGATCCTTTGAGTCTTTTCATGCTGTGCCACAGGGACTGCTATGTCCATAAGAGCTTCTAGGCAGCTCCTGTTATGGAACTCCCTACCTCTCCAGAGCACCCAACTGAAGAGATCCCCTGAAAAAGGTTGTGCTAAAAAAGGCACGTAGATTCCCCTCAGGAATCTTTGACAGAAGACACAGATTTCAATGAAGGGAACGGTCACCAGATCTCCACCAGAAGACATCTCCTTTTGGAGACATTTTAGAAATCCTATGCTAAAAAGGTGGGTTGTTTGTGCAAACTCCTTCCCAGGGGGAGTCTGTTCCTAGAACCCTTTGGGTTTGGCCCATCTATACCTTGGGTTACCCCACCCTTGCGGATGAGCTTATAGATCTGGTCTTCTGCCATGCATGGAAGGAACTAGACACAGTTGAACCGATTCCCAGACATCCAGACAAGATTCTCGTAACACCTACAGATTGACAGTATTGCAGTAAGGGAATCCCCATAGATGCCATGGTTGTTGTGGCAGACACCAAAAATGAGTTGGCCAAGCAGGGTTCCTCTGTCCATTCCGCTAATAGAGGATCTAGAGCATTGGACATGTACAAGGAAGTGAGTTTATGCCTCAGTGACCTTTGCCTTATGGTGGCTAAACTATCTGGCACATTTCGCTAGATTTTAAAGGGACCTGATTAAGGAACTTTCTAACTCTAACCCTGGGTCCATGTCAGGAGAGGAAGAGAAAACTTATTCTTCATGATTGGCCACCCTACATTCTATATCAAATGAGTCAATGAGGTTAATCTCCCATGCAGCTGAAGGCCATGGGTTCAGGCATAGCCAGTGGGAGACACGACTGGATGCAACTGTGTGACTTTGCGGAGCCCTTTAAAGGGTCATTCATCAGTGCTCCATTTGATGGATCGTCTTTGTTTGGGCCCACTGCTAAAGAGCCACTTTCTTGATCTGAGCAAGATGATAAGATGTTATCTGCTGTGGGAATCCGTTTTTTTACCCCACGGAAATCTTTTTCTAGAAATCAGTGTGGTAAGATGTGGTTCCAGAAATCTCAAGGACCTTTTCAAGAATCGCGTGGAGATTTTTCTGCAAGAGGCAGAGGGGGGAAATAATGGAAGATACCACTCACACAACAGAGGGGGGCTGCAAAATCAGTTGTTATGAGATTTTGTCTTGATGGATCCTTGCCACGCTCTAGAAAGTTTAATCGATTGTCTCTCCAGACAGTCGAAGGTGTTTATCTTTGCACCCAAAAGCCTGGGTAGCCATTACAAAAGACATATGGCTGCAAAGAATTGTGTCCGGAAGATATTTCATTCCATTTTTACAACTTCCCTCAGTGAAAAGAAAACCTCTCCCAAGTTGTTCCACCCAGTCAGTGGGAGGGAATCAGCAGCTCTGGAAATACAAAACCTGCTAGAAAAAAGTAATCTAAGAGATCCACCAGACCAAAAAGGGATCTGGATTTTACTCGAGGTTCTTTTTAGTGCCAAAGAATACAGGGTACCTGAGACCTTTCCTAGATCTCTGTTATCTGAACCAGTTTGTAAAAAAAACTCCAAATTCAGGATGGTCACTGTTCAGTCGATTCTGCCTCTGTTATGGAAGGGATGACTGGATGTGCTGTGTAGATCTTCTGAAAGCATACTATCCCGTCAAAATGAACAGACAAGCTCGAAGATGCTTGTGCTTCCAGCTGGGAGCTAGCCATTATTTCAGAGCCCTGCCCTTTGGTCTCACCACAGCCCCCCAGGGTGCTCACCAAATGCATGGCAGTGATAGGAGCTTATCTAAGACTGCATGGATTTGGGGTGTTTCCTTATTCAGACGACTGACTCCTCACTCCATCAACCATGAATCTTCTAGAAAAAGCCAGGGATCACTTACTCCAATTATCCCTATCTCTAGGAATCACCGTCAGTCTTTCAAAGTCCCACCTTCAGTCAATTCAAGTCTTGGAGTTTGTTGGGATTTGTCTAGGTACAGTCAGTCAACTTCTCACTTTCTTGCCACAAAACAGAATTCTCACCTTGAGTTTACATGTCAGACCGGCTCTTCCCCAACCCAGCAAAACTGATTCTCAAAGCCCTAGGGTCAGTGGCTGCTGCATTTACCTTGATACCTGCTGCTCATCTTCATATGCAAATCCTCCAGTGGACTCTGTCAGTAAAATGGTCCTTTCTTCGACAGCCCTTGGAAAATTCCATAAAACTGTCTCTAGTTTGCAAGGACTCCCTACTGTGGCGGATTCAGTCCAATTACATTTGTCAAGGAAACCCTTTGTCCTTCCTTCCCCAAATGCCACATTGACAACAAATGCCTCCCAATTGGGGTGGAGGGGTACATTTCATGGGATGGATAGTTTAAGGTACATGGTCCCCAGAAGAGTCCAAATTGTATATAAATGTCTTGGAGATGACAGTGGTCCTTTTAGCATTGCAGACCTTTCGGAATTCTATTCCTCTAGGGACAATTGCTCTCCAAACAGACAATATGTCAGTAGTTTGGTACATCAACAATGGGGAACTAGATCTCACCCCCTTTGCCAAGATTTCCATTGAGTCAGCATATACATACAAGTACTGAGCATGTGCAAGCAAGAGTGCCATTTAATTGTGAGCATGCAGGTATGTAGTCAGTCATTCAGTTTAAGATTAATGTCCATGCCATCCATCCTGATGTATTTGTATACAATAAACTACTTAAACGAACACATAAGCCACAACCTCGTCTTAATGCACATAAGAGCAACATGGTGTTAGAATGGGATCCAGAGTTACGGCCATGAGACAGCCAGTTAAAGTTGGAGGAAGATACAGGAGTGGATCATCCCTACTGCTCAAACGACTCTCAAAACAGGTCAGAAACAAATTCCTGGCACTAAAACTTGCTTAAATGATTTCTTTTGCTACAAATATAAACCTAAGTACTCAGAACGCTCAAAACAAATTTCTTATTAAACAATGTCCAAAACTGTGACATATTGATAAAATTATTCAAAATAATTATGAAAATATTTGAAACAATATCCAAATTGCATAAAAGGTGGCATTTTTTCTCTTAGTTCTACTTTTTCATGTCAACTAAACCTATTCAAAGTCTCTGAAGTGTGCTAAGTGTGCAGTATTACCGCACAGTTATTTTGCAAAGTAAAGTTGTTTCAAACCATATTTTGCAGAGTACAGTCTTTCAAAGAGCTTATTGTACATTTGATTATTACAAGTATCTGGTGTGTGTAAATGTTCCTACATAATTGGGCCATTTTGCATTGTGTTTTACTATAATCTGTGGGCATGGCAGAAGGCTTTCACAGTTCTGCACCACTTGTGTTTGATAACAGTATTGTAGAAAATTGGAGTGTTTGAGCAGGAGTATGATATTTTTATACAGGCTGCTTTTTCTGACAGACGCTTGTACAAAAGCATTTATTCTGCTTAACTTGTCAGGTTCAGAGGCCATTGAAAGAGCGTTCATTTGTGTATGCAGCTGCTGTGTTTACAGGGAGGGGGAAGACCACCATATTGTGGTTCCGGCTGAAACGAGGAAAGACCCTGAGTGCTTAAAATGTAAATTTAGAGAAATGTGTCACCCCCAAATGAGTATTACAATGGAAACGCACTTATTTTACACAAGGGATGAAAAGCCTGGTGAAACACTTGCAGCTTATGTGTAATTGACTTGAGAAATAAGGTTAAAATGTGCAGATTTGGTGATGTGAGACATGAGTTAATAAAGGATAGGCTTGTGTATGGTATTAATAATGACACAGTGAGAAAGATTTTGCTTCAAGATAGTTATTTTATTAAAAAGCAAATTTCATTTGACTGACAAATCTTTATTGTTAACTACATTCGGTACACCATTTGGAAAATACAGATTTCTGAGAATGTCATTTGGAATAAATTCTGCCAGTGAAGTCTTTTCTTTGCATGTTCGAAGTTTCATTATTATATTTATGGTCGACCTATCTAGATCGAAACTGATCGCGAACCTCTAGTGACTATTTTGAGAGAGCCTATGCATACAGCTGCAGCTGTGTGATGCTTAAATTGCAAAAGTACAATTTCAGTCTTGTTTACACAAAAGGCAAACTTCTTTATCTTGCTGATACCTTATCCAGATCGCCCAGAAAAAAAAAACAGTACAGCATAACAATGAGCAACTTAATTCTGAGGTCATGGAAGCGAGTAATTTTTCTTCCACACATCTTGATGAGCTCAGAACTCACACAGCTTCAAATTCAGTTCTCCAGAAGCTAAACCTCTTTATCAGTTGAGGATGGTCTTCAAAGCAACCTTGTTTACCAGTAGAAGTGCAACCTTATTTTCCGTACAGGGATGAGATTTTGTCAGACAATGGCATCATCATGTAAGGTCCTAAGCTAATTGTTCTAAAGTCCTTGCAATAAGAGTACATAAAGATTTTGCATCGTGGCCACCCAGGAACTGAGCGGTCTAGTATTTTGGCGTTCTGTGTCAAGAGATATTGAGAATGTGCTTTCATCTTGTTCAGTATGTAATAGTACAAAGCTGCATCAACAGAAAGAACCACTTCGTTTAAGCCAGATTCCTGAACTACTTTGTTCGACAGGCACAGATATCTGAGTGGAATGGTCAGTATTAGTGTTAGTTATTCAGATTGGTTCAAGATTGACCCACTTCCCAACCTAACTTCCAGTACTGTCATTACTAAGTTGAAGCAACATTTTTCTGTTCATAGTAGTCCACACAGAGTTATTTCTGATGATAGTGCACAGTTTACAAGTCAGCAGTTCGACATTTGCAGAAAAGTGAGACTTTGTTCATATTACGAGTAGTCCTGAATACCTTCAGTCAGATGGTTTGGCTGAATGTGCAGTTTAGTGTAAAACAGCTGTTAGAGAAATCCAGATAAGACACTACTGATGTTTTTCTTAATTTGTTAAATCTCAGAAATATTCCTTGTGATAAACATCTTGGTTCACTTGTCCCCTGAGACCTGTCGAGACAAACCAGAACCACACTAACAGCAGTAATTTGTTGGTTCCATGTGCTAAGAACAACAAAGCAGTCAAAGCCTAACTTTTGAAAAAGCGTTTGTGCCAGAAGTCTTACTGTGATAAAACCAGCAAACCCCCCCTCAGTTCATTGAAAAAAAAAGTGAGATAATGAGGGTGCAGACATCAAATGTTTTGAGTGCATTGACTTGTGAAAAGTTTGTGTCAAGAGCTAAGGACATACATTATGGAATCGCAAGGAAAGGAGTTCAGAGGAAATTGGAAGCATTTACCAGTGTTACAGCATCTTGCCTGTGACAAAGACTCTTGTTCTCCGAGTGACTTGTCCAATGTTCCTGTCCTAGAAGACATTCCATCAGCAATCCCCATTCCTGAGAAAATCCCTGAAATTCCTCAAGCAGAACATTCCCAAGTGACTGTCCCTGTTGCTGTACCCAGTCTTACTGTTATGTCACGAGATCAGGTTGCATCTTGAAACCTAGTTCTAGATACGCGGCAACTTGAACATGACTTGTTTTTCTTTCTTTGTCTGTGTAATTGCATGCCTTTTCAAGTGTCATTGTTTATATGAGACAGCTCAGTAAAGAGGAAGGATGTAGATTAGTGTGGTTGATATATCTTTAAGAAGTTTTCCAGTGAGTCAGCTTACACACATAAGCACGTGCAAGCAAGAATGCCATTTTGAATCTGCAGCCAGAATGTGAGTATGCAAGTATGTAGTCAGTTAGCTAGATAATTCAAGTTTAGTGTTCCTGTCATCCATCCTGATGTTTGTATACAGTAAACTAAACACCGAAGCACCAATGTTGTGTTAAGGCACATAAGAAGAGCAAAACCTAGGAAATCCAGTGCTCTAGCAGACAAGCTCAGAAGAACTATCCTGATCCTCATGAGTGGTCACTCAGTGGCAAACATGATCTTCCAGAAATGGGGTCAACCTTGCTGCGATCTCTTTGTCTTTTTGCTCAGCAACAAATGCAGCAGGCTCTTGGCCCGATTTCCCCACAGGGACAGTCACTGGGAGGTGTTCTAGTCCATGTTTTACCCTCCAGTCTACTTTATGCTTATCCTCCCCTGACTCTAAATTCCTTCAGATAGCACTCCAGTTGAAGAGCAAGGTAATCCTCATTGCCCCTTTTTGGCCTTGGCAAGTGTGGTTCCCCTTTCTAATGTCTCATCTGCTATGCCTTTCTTGGACTTTGGACCCCAGTCCAGACCTCCTTTCACTTCCATCAGGGATGACTCATCCAGACATTGTAGGTCTAAGGTTGACCACATGGTTTCTCCAGTTCCAATGATGACTAGACATTCCAGGCTTTCCTCTCTAGTTTGCCAAATTTTATTTTCATCTTAGAAACACGCTACAAGAAAAATTTGTAAAAGTAAATGGAGAAGGTTTTTTTAGGGCTCAACAGAGATAGTTGAATCCTTTCTCCGCTCTAATCCCTGCTGTTTTAGATTTTCTTGTCTCTATTGTTCAAGATGGAGCAAGTATCTCCACCGTCAGGGATCAGCTGGCGGCCATCTCTAATTTCTGCATCAGAGATTATCCTTTCCATTTAGCTTCATCCAAATTATGTAAGGCATTTCTTAAAGGTACCTTTTTACTTAGACCCCTGATAAAGGATCCTACTCCACCTTCTGATCTTACTGTTGTTTTACAAAGTTTAATACAGTCACCCTTTGAGCCCTAGGCTAAATAAGCTCTCAAATTTCTTTCTTGGAAAACAGTGCGTCTTGTGGCTATAACTTCTGCACGGTGAGTTTTTGAAACCCAAGTGCTCTCTTCTAAACCAGCTTATTTGATTTTCCATAATGACAGGTTTGCCTTGCATACTAAGTATTCCTTTTTACCAAAATTTGCCTCAGAGTCAAACGTTAGTCATCAACTTGCCAGTTTTCTTTCATAAATTTGACAACAAAGAATGCATGCTTCACCTGTTAGATGTATGTAGGCAGCTTCAATTTTCTTCATAGGACAAAAAAATTAGAAAAAAATTACCAAGTGTTTGTTTTCTTTGCCAATAACAAATTGGGAAAACCAGTTTCAAAAACTGCAATAGCCAAATGGATAACTGATTGATTGTATTTCGCATGTTTACTCTTTGAGAGGTTTACCTTGCCAAGACAACCTAAAGCTTATTCAGCTAGGTCACTGGCTATGTCAGATGTTTTTTTGGCCAGAGTGTCTATTGATATTTGTGCAGCTGCCACTTGGTCTAATGCTCATACCTTTATTGCTTATTACAAGTTAGATATCATTTCCAGAAACAGGATGACATTTGGTTCTGTGGTTCAATGGAACATTCTTCCTTGAAGGCAACCCAAGGTTACTATAACTGGGGACTCTGTCCCATTCGTTGAGGATAAATGAAATTGACAACATCAGATATGAAAGTCATGTACTTGCAATAACTATGAATCTGTGTTGTCCATTTTCATTCTTTCTCAACACCCCCCCCACCTTCCCCCTGTCCATGTCTTTGAGAATGATCTGATGAAGATTTTTGTTGGGAACCATGGATGCCCTTCTGTTCCTCCTTTATATGAGGGAGTTGCCTGCCAAATCGACCCAGTGTTGGCCAGTATACGAAAGACTTTTACTACTTAGAGCTGTGTGGTATATCACACAATGGCTGCTATTGGACGTAGACCATAAGTGACGTATGCGCACACCATTGCCAGAAATTCTTTGCCGCCAGTCTGAACGCTTCACCTGTATGTATGGTCTGTCTGTGTTTCAGATAAGTGCCCTGTTGAAGAATCCTTTCTTTGCTTTTTCTTCTGTGGTTAGGTTCAGTATCTTCCAAGTAAGGCAAAAGCCAATGTGGATGTCAGAGTCTCATAAAGACTATCACCAATAGTGTCTTTTTTTGTCTTGGGCCTACCCACGATCATAGATCTTGCCCGGTCTGCTAGGCCTTTGAGCTTAAAGCATTGAGACGTAGGTGATCTTCCCTTTCAGTATATTTAGAGACTCAGCACTTCAAACTCCTTACAAAAAGCACTATGGAGGGACCCTCCAGGCCTGAGGCAGAGTCCCTTGTGAATCGGAAGGCCAAGAAGCCTAGGCTTGAAACAGCTGCAAGTCCAGTGGTGGATGTTTCTCCCAAGGCAGTTGTTAGTTCAGAGAAACGTTCAGCCCCTATGTCCGTTTCACAGGCCGAGCCTGTAACGGAGGTTGCCTTTGGATCAGGATGGTGGTACTTACTGGAGGGTACTGCATGCATCTAGTGCGAATGTCCAGGGGGAGCCAAGACTTGTGATCACTGAGGGCCCAAGGGGATCACTCAAGTATTGGTTAGAGAGCAAGTTTATTCCAGCATTACTGAATTTAGGCCTACGCCTGGTCCTCCAGCCTTACATAGGGCTGATCTGCATACCAAGAAGAAACAAAAACAAGCATTTGTCACCTCCCACTGGTCCATAAAACGATTGGCAAAACTTTACACAAGGTATTTTCAATGCCGTTATGTCCCTTAGGCGTCCTCCAGGGGTTTCTGTACCGGTCACACCATGCATTACCTCTCCTCAGAAGAGGGCTAGGGAAGAGGCTTCTTACGAAGAGGGAAGAATCCTCTGAGGATGAGTCTAGAGAAGTATTCTAATAGTACTGATTCCCCAATGGAGAAAATTACTTTCAGTGAGACCTTGGGTATGATGAGGAAACATTTTAAATGGGACATTTTTGAGATGTCTGGAGTACAAAAATGCTACTATGAATTACTTCATGTAGATACTCTTAGTCCTTCAGCCGTACCTCCTGTTCTTCCTGCATTTTTGTATGCATTTGCATCTTCCAAGAAAGCCCCGGACTCCCAGCCTCCTGCACTTAAGAAACCAGACAGATTCTACAAGGCACCTGGAAGACTTAAGTTTCTTTTCAAAGCCCCTTCTGCTGACCATTCTGTCATTGCAGTCGCTTCTGATAAGCTCTCAAGGTTACTTTTCTCCACCACTCTTCTTCCTCCCAACAAAGATAGCAGATGTATGGAGAGATTAGGCAAAAAAGTATACTCATCTGCCACCCTTGCCTTTAGGGCTATCAGTTATCAAATACACATGACTAAAACACACCTTGGAACTCTTGTCCCAACTTTCTAAAATTGTTTCAGATTTGCCTGACTCAGAAAATAAGTCTTTGGCTTTATCCTTGCTTAGGGCATCCTCTCACGTGGCCTGCCATTGAGTACAATGTAGTTACGATGCTGTGGACACTTCAGCTACGGCAGCTGCCTCAGGTTCGGTCCTGAGAAAATTTGCTTGGTTGAGACTTTAACCTTTTCCAGAAAACATTAAATCCAAACTTATGTATGCTCCTCTGGACAGTTCAGCCCTGTTTGGGCCTGCTACTGCAGACTTGGTTAAATCCTTACAGGAGAATGGTAAGGAGATGCAGAAACTGAAACACACCCTGGTTTCACCTGTACCAAAATTCCAAAGGCATTATCCTTCTAAACCTCTGTTTGTTAGAAGGCAGTCACAGCCCCCTCCAGCTAAGGCTAAATAAAGTCTGGTAAGAGGCCTCAGCATTTCAGGACTCCTCAGCAAGCCCCAGCTCAAAAGCAGCCTTTTCCAAGCAGACCAGGGTCCATCTGACTGACTGAACCCCAGTCACCTTCCCCCCTTTCCCTTCATCTTTTTCTTTCAACTCCAGCTTGGGAAAACATTATACAGGATTCTTGGGTGCTCTGTCATAAAAAAATGGGTTATTTCGTGGTATGGAATTCACTACCACCTTTCAGAGGCATCCCACAACCACACAGAGAGCAACTGCCACATTTTCCAAAGGTACTGCAAGACCTGTTGGATCAAGGCACCATTCAACGTGTTCCATCAAAGGAAAGGAGAAAAGGGTTCTGTTTAAGGATGTTATTGGTACCAGAGAAAGAGGGCCCTTGGAGACTCATCCTGGACCTCTCTATCCTCAACACCTTCTGGAAAGTGCCTAAATTCAGAAAGTTTACTTTGCAAACTTTATTCCCGCTGATCATCCCTTAAGCCATTATGGCCTCCGCAGGCGTAAAGGACACTTACCCTACATATCCATGTTCATCCCATTTATAGGATAATTTTTTATGATTCTCTGTAGCCTCTTGGCATTTTCAGTTTTCTGCCTTGCCTTTTGGTCTTTCCACTGTCCCAAGGGTATTCACAAAATGCCTAGCCCCAGTTATTGCTTACTGCAGACTTCAGGGCATTCAGGTTTTCCCATACCCCAATGACCCCCTCTTTCAAGTAGTCAGTCCAGGAGCACTAGAGCACAATCTAAGCTCTGCCATTTCCATCTTACAGTCTCTGGGTTTCACAATAACTAGAAAAATCTGCGCTCTCCCCATCTCAGGACCACATTTTTCTGAGATGCAGGATAGAAACAGACCTTATGAATGTGTCTGTCCCCACTCAGAAGACTCAGGAACTAATTTCCTTTTTTCAAAACTTCATCTCTCTAGATCATTTCTCAGAACCCTGGGCTTCATGGCATCCACAATCCCACTGCTTTCTCTGGCAAAACTGCACATGAGAAATCTACAGTGGTTCCTGAAAGCAGTGTGGATGCAACATGCACATCCACTAGAGTTCCCAGTTCCCCTTCTCCCTTGCTTGAAGAGGGAGATTAACTGGTGGATTTAACAGTTGACTACCAACCTAGGTCTCCCACTCCATCTTTTAACACCTATCCAGGAGATGTTCACATACACCTCAGACACAGAATGGGGAGCAGCTTTCAGCTTCATAAAAGCACAAGGGACCTGATCTCCCCCACAAAGAAAGGAACACATAAGTATAAAAGAAATGAGGGCACTGCTACTGGCCCTTCAGACCTTTCAGTTTCTCTTCATCCCAGGCCCTCTAAAATTTTTTGCAGACAACATGACCATTCTCTGGTATGTGAACCAGTAGGGAAGGACAAAGTCGTTTCTCCTTTGCATACTAGCCCTGCAAGTGTGGGAGCTGGCTGTCAAACGTCAGACCACCTCTTCAGGCTACGTATATCCCTTCCAGCCTGAATGTAGTGGTGGACATCTTGAGCAGGTGTGAAACACAATCCAACAAATGGATGCTTTACAGGGATGTGTTCCTGGTGATTGTCCACTGATGGGGTATTCCACAGATAGAACTTTTTCCTCCTCCATGAGCAGTTAACTTCTACAGTTTTGTGCCAGAGATCCTAATCCTCTGGTCTGGAAGATTGGCACCCTCAGTTTTTCATGGAAGGGGATGCTTCTGTATGCATTCTCTCCCCTTCCTCTCATTCCATATGTCCTGCTAAAGATTCAGCAGGAAAAAACAAAAATCTTGATGGTGACTCCCTTTTGCCCCCCCCCCCCACTACTGCATTTAGCCAAGAGCAGTCACCACAAGTTACCCCACAGTTTGGACTTGCTCACACAACAGAAGTGAACTCTCATCCATCTCCACTTGTCTGCTCTTCAGCTGACATTGTGGGTGATAGGCTCGTAATTCCTTTCAGACACCTTTTCTCAGAGGACATGCTCAGGGTTCTGCAGGATACTAAGAAACCCAATACTAGAAAATCATATTTGTCCAAATGGAAGCAATTTTCACTGTGGTGTCTCTCTTCTAACCTGGACCCACTTAACAGTGCAAATCCCACTGGTTCTGTTACATCTGTGTGAATTTCTGGATGTTGGCTTAAGTTACCCTTCAGTGAAAGTGTGCCTTTCAGGTATCTCTGCCTTGTCTGCCTCTTCCTCTCCCTTTAGCCTCTACATTTGAGGCTAAACACTTTTTAATAGGCTCTTTCACATGAGACCCTCCAGGAAACCTCGTTCCACCCATCTGGGATCTTAACTTTGTATTGGAGAAAATGACTCTAGCCCCTTTTGAGCCAGCAGCTTCTGCCTCTCTGAAATACTGCTCCTGGAAAACTGTCTTGCTGCTTACACTAACCTCAGCCAGAAGGGTTTCTGAACTCCAGGCCTTTGACTTCTCTCCTTTTCTTGATGTTCCACAGAGACAGAGCATCTCTTTGCAACAATTCTTCCTTTTTGCCTTAACTACCTTTTTCCCTTCTCCACAAAGCCCTCCAGAGAAGGTTCTGCACACTTTGGATGTGCATACAGGAAATCTGACTAGCTTGTCTCCTTTCACCTGAGAGCTTTAGGACTTCTGTCTCTAAACACACCATTTCCAGCTGGATCTCTGAAGTGATTTCCTTCGGCTATGAGCATCATGAAAAGACCCTCCTTTCTGTTAAGGCATGCTCTGCCAAGACTGTTGCTTCCTCTGGTGCCTTCTTCAAAAGACTGGATGCTAACTCCATTCTGGAGGCCGCTACTTGGTTTGCAGTCCATACCTTCACCAGACATTACAAACTGGGCAACATCTCTAAGTCTACGGAAGGGTTTGCCTGGGTTATTATCGATTATTTCATGGAGAGCTCCACTGCTCCTACCACCTCACTTTCCTCATGAGCTTTGACATTCTCCTTTATGTGAAGAACACTGCAACAGAGGAATGGAAGGACATCGATTAGGTGTGCAAAATCTTCCCATAATGATAGGTGACCTCTTTTCTGTTGCAGGATTCCATTCCTCCCTTCTTCCCCCCTGACTTTGTTCTTCCTGTGATGTGCCTAGCCTACATACTTTCCTTAGATGGGCATTTCTCCTGGGACGTTCATCTCTGAGGATGGTGTGTACGTATGTCACTTTTATGGCCGATGTTCGATAGCCTATGTGCAAAGTACCATGCACTCTAAGTAGTAAGTCTTTTGTATACTTGCTAAAATCTGGTTGTTTTGGCAGGCAACTCCCTCATATAAAGACTACTGCAACAGCGAAGAGAAGGACATCTATTGTTATGGTAAGATTTTACACAACTAATGTTTGCTGTTTGAGACCCTGTTCTGTTATTGTTTCACTTTTTCTGCAGCAATGTAATAATGTATCTGAAGTTGCTGTTTTCATTTGGTCTTCATCCTGTGGGACACTGATCTGGGATTGAGCCGATTCAACCGCATCTTTCCAGCATTGGATCTGAGCTCCAAGCCCTTCCACTACCCATAATGCCCCTGTCTCCTTCCTCCCCTCAGATTTCATTTACCGCATGTAATGCTACCATCTTGGTCTGAGCTCCAGCTGTTTATGGTAAGTGAATTTGTTCTTTAACTCTATTTTTCAACCTTTTCCTCCCTTCAGATTTCATTTGCCACATGTAATGCTACCATCTTGGTCCGTGCTCCAGTTGTTTTTGTTAAGTGAATTTGTTCTTTAACTCTCTCTTTCAACCTTTTCTATCTCCACTTTCACTTCCCCTACCACCCGCATTCAGGCGTCGGTCTTTAGTTGAGAAAAAAAATATATTTCCCCTTTCCCTCTCTGTCTCTTCTTTAGTGTGTATTGTTCACATTCTCTTTCCATTTTCTATGGCTGACATACCCAAACCAAGGTTCAGGAAGTGCACAGTGGGGCCATAAACTTTCTCCCGTGGATGGCCACACACTCTGCATAGTTTGCTTAGGGGTCTCGCACCTCGATTCCTCCTGTTCGATCTGCGCAGAGTTCAATCCCAGCGCATGGATCGACAGGAGGAATAAGCTGATCCTTAAGGACCTACTCCTACTGTGGAGGCCCAAGCTACTTCTTCAGCTGCTTCTGTGGCTTCTTCTGCCGTGGCCTCTGGGACTCAACCTCCTGCCAAGAGGACCGGGGATGGAGAGAAGCACAAACACAGGGACCTGGGTAGGCAGATGAAGCAGTTTCCCGACTGCTGTTCCTCAGCTGAGCCTCTGGTGAAATTTTGCCGGGCTCCCCCCAGCTCCATTCACCTTGCTTTTCCCCGGAGCCAAGTCCATTCCCCGGTGTCATCACCACCTGTTTATGCCGGTGTTGGTGGCCTCTCCAAAGCCGAGGTGGACAGGATGATGCCGAGATTCATCCACACTCAGATTTAGGTGCGAGTCTTGCCAGGCCCCACCCCCTCCGGGGCTGGGGTATGCAGTCTTACTTTATCCAGATCACTCCTTCTCAAATCCGAACCCCGGCTTCGGAGTCTTTGGGTTCGAAGCCCCTCGGCGTCAACGGATCAGCACCAATGGTACCCAGTACCTCGATGCCTACAATTGCCCTGAACGGGTCGGCTCTGACCAGCACTTGGAGCAACTGGCTCTCGGAGCCATAGGCTCAGCACCACAACCGATGTGGGGGTGTTGGCTTTCAGTTTTTCGGAGCCGAGCCATTTGCTTGAAGTCTTGGTGCCTGGTGGTTCGGCTCCAGCTCCCCCATTGATTCAGAGGATTATGGACCTGGTCACTGTCCCAACTGCAGAGGTGCATTCTCCTTCTGCTTTCGATGTGATAGAGAGGCATCCTCTTTGTTCCATCAAGACCCTTGATGCTTTCATCCTTCAAGTCCATCCTGGCTCCCTCTGTGTCTGGTCTGTATTCCACCCCCTGACCCCTCAGGGACAGCTTGCCGCCTCTCCTCCCCAGGGAGTTTCCTCACAGTCCCCCCTCCAGAGACCCCCCCACCGAGAAGGTTAGACTGCCCACAGGAGTCTCTCATGGAGGACACCGTTTTGGAGGAATGGGAGGGTTCCCCCAGTCACCCCCAAAGGATGTCTCCTTTGGAGACATCATGGAGATTCGTTGTCAGTGTGTGGGGGGGTGGTCTGCCCAAATACCCAACCTTGTGGAGTCAGTGTTCCTGGTGGTGTTTGGCTCAGGACCGTCTACATCCTGGGTGTTCCCTCCTGCGGCTCCCCTGGTGGACCTTATTACATCTCGAGCATGGAAGGAACCCGACATGGTGGAGCCTATCCCCAAACGCCCAGATAGATCCTCAGTGCCCGTTCAGATAAACCACATTGATCTAGGGGATCCCTTGTCCATGCTATGGTGGTGGCAGTGGCCACCAAGAAGGAGCTAGCGCAGGAGAGCTCCACTGTCCATCCACCAGATCGATTCCCATTTTGGGAAGTGGGTTTACCCTTCAGCAATGCTCTCTGTAAGTGCGCCGAACTACATGGCACACGTCATCAGGCTCTAGGGCGACTTGGTTAAGGAGATCGCAGGATCTGCCCCAAGGTCCATGTTGGCAGAGGAAAAGAAGTTTTTTTCCTCCTGACTACCCTCACTTCTATCAAAGAGGCCTCTATGTGGCTTCTATCTCATGCCACTGAAGGCACCACTAGAGCAGCTGGAGCAGGCATTGCCATCAGACGTCATGCCTGGCTTTGACTTTGTGACTTTTCAGAGCCCTTTAAGGTGTTTTTTTTATCAACGCCCCATATGATGGTTCCACTTTTTTTGGAAGGACTGTATGTGACACTTTGGTTCAGAGCGGGAAGGATCGAAAGACCTTGTCTGCTATCAGAATCCACTTCTCAAATCCTCGACAAACCTTTTCCAGGAATCAATGAGGGGTGATGAAGATGTGGTTCCAGAAATTTTAAGGTTATTCCCAGGGCACTCAGGACTCGCCTTCCCCCAGAGGAAGAGGGAGATTTGACAGACACCCTCGCAGCAGGAGAGTCCGAGGAACCACAAGTTTTGGAATTCTCTCCCAGACAGGCCCGCGCAGCAGCCCTGAAGGGTTGCCCAGCTGCCCGTCTCTGGAGGAAGTCTGGGATCAACTGTCGCTGCACCTAACAGCCTGGGAGTCTGTAACAGAAAATCGTTGGGTTTTGCAAATCATATACAGAGGATATTCAATTCCCTTCACTTAAATGCCTCTCCCTCTGACACCTCACGGACATCCCACCAGCTCAAAGGGAGGATGCAGCAGTGGAAATTCCAAGCTGCTCGAGAAACGAGTCATCCAGCCCATCCCCCAGACCAGTCCGGATTAGGCATCTATTCCAGGTTCTTTTTAGTGCCAAAGAAAACGGGTGTCTTAAGACCAGTTCTGGATCTTTCAACCTTGAGCCTGTCTGTTGCCAAGATGAAATTCTGGATGATCTTACTCCAGTCTGTCCTGCCCTACCTCCAGGAGAACGACTGGATGTGCTCAATAGACCTACAAAATGTGTATTATCACATCAAATTGGACAGATGTGCTCTGAGGTTTCTCCGCTTCTGGCTGGGGCCCAATCATTGTTAGTTCAGAGCTCTACCCTTTGGTCTCACCACAGCCCTCAGGGTGTTCACCAAAGTAATGGTGGCAGTAGCATCTCACCTGTGGCTGCAGGGCTTCCAGGTTTTTCCCTATGTTGGATGATTGGCTCCTTTCCGCTCCCTCCAAGTATCGACTCTGCCAAGCCAGGGATTTCCTCATCCAGCTGGGCATCACCATAAATCTCAACAAATCCCTGTTAGAACCAGTTCAGGTTCTGGATTTCATTGGAACTCTGTTAGACACCATTCAGACCAAGGTGTTATTGATGTCAGACAGACTTCAGTCCCTCAAACATCATGTCTTGTGCATCCTTCAAGCTCAGTCTCCCCCAGTGGAATTTGCCTTACGGGCATTGGTGTCCGTGATGGCCAAGATCACCCTCGTACCCACAGCTCAGTTACACATGAACATGCTCCACTGGACTCTAGCGGTCCAGTGGTCATTTCTAGATCTACTGTTGTCCCATCCTATGTGTTTGTCTCGAGCCTGCAGGGATTCTCTTCTCTGGTGGTTTCAATCTCTGGACCTTCCTTGGGGTTGTCCTTTTATTCTTCCTTCCTTGCTGACCATGGTGACCACTGATGCATCCCTACTTGGATGGGGAGGGGGCATTGCTTGGGAAGGACAGTCCAAGCCAAGTGGTCTTCACTGGAGACCCAGTTGCATATTAACGTCCTGGAGATGAGGGCGGTGCTGTTGGCATTGCAAGCTCTTCATGCTCATCTTCCCCTTGGGACGATCGGTAGTCTGGTACATTAACATTCAGGGGGGAGCCGGGTCTTATCCTTTTTGTTGCAAAGCCATGAGATTGTGGGAGTGGATGATCTCTGCTGGCCGTTTTCTGGTGGCAGTGCACGTTCCGCCAAGGTCTAACATTGTAGCGGACAGGCTCAGCAGGTCTATCCTTATGCCTTCCTAGTGTTCTCTGAATCCTTTAGTACTGAAACAGATCTTTCTAAAGTGGGGTTAGCTTTGCTGAGATCTGTTTGCCTCTCCATCCAGCCCGTAGTGCAGCGAGTTTTTCACTTTGAACCCTCCCCCCACCGGGGGAGTCCCCCAGAGACGCTCTGCTTTATGCTTGGTCCTCTGGTCTTCTCTGTGCTTATCCTCTACTTCCCCTGATTCCAAAGTTCATTCAGAAAGTGCAACGGCTAGGGAGCTCAGTCATCCTCATTGTCCCCTTCTGGCATCGCCAAGTATGGTTCCCCACTCTGTGGTCTCCTGTAGTGTGTCCTCCCTGGCTGCTGGATCTGGTTCCGAATCTGATTTCACATCCCTCAGCTATTCCACACCCAAATCTGGCCAGTCTAAAGCTTACCACTTGGCTGCTCTAGTTCCCACGATAGTTAAGACTCCTGGGCTATGGCTCATAAATCTTCCACTAGGAAGGTTTATTCTAGCAAGTGGAAATGTTTTTTTCGATTTGGGCATCTCAGCTTGACTTGGATCCTTTTACTGCCCCAGTTCCTGCTATTTTAGAGTTTCTGGCGGGTATTTTTCAACAGGGTGCCAGCTTTTCTACGGTTAAAGTTCAGCTGGCGGCTATTTCTAACTTCCACATAGGGGATAATTCAGCTTCCCTGGCTGCTTCTAAGCTCTGTAAAGCCTTTTTGAGGGGTACTTTTCTTAGGCCACCAATCAAGGACCCAGTGCCTCCTTGGGACCTTACATTTGTCCTCCAAATCTTAGTTTCTTCCCCCTTTGAACTGGCTGCTTTGGTGGATCTACAGTTCTTGTCTTGAAAGACAGCCTACCTGATTGCCATTACTTGAGCTAAAAGAGAGGGCTTCAAGCCTTATCAATTAAGCCTCCTTATATGATCTTCTATAAAGACAGGGTATTCTTGCGCACTAATGCTTCCTTCCTTCCGAAAGCGGCCTCAGAATTAAACAGTAATCATGTTATCAGTATCCCTGTTTTCTTTCCGAACTTTCAGAATGAGAGAGAGAGAGTAAATTGCACCTGCTTGGATGTTCATAGACAATTACATTTTTACTTGCACAGAACAAAGGGCTTTTGCAAATCTGATCAACTTTGTTTCCTTCTCTAAGCCCTTTTTAGGGAAACCTGTATTGAAGGTCACCATTTCTCATTAGATCTGTTGCTGCATACTGCTAGCATATTCAACCAAAGGATAATCTCCGCCAGATCACTTTTAAGGAGCATTCTACGAGGTCTATGGCTACTTCTGCTGCCTTTTGGTCCAGAGTTTCTTTGGATGACATTTACTCTGCGGCTACCTGGGCATCTTCACATACTTTAATTTCCCATTTCAAGTTGAATCCTCTGTCCAGAAGCAGGGCATACTTTGGCTCCGGCGTGCTCTGGAATATCCTTCCATGAGGGCCTTCCAGGTTTTTGGTAGCTGGGGGCCCCTGTCCTACAGGTTGAAGACCAAATGAAAACTTCAGATAAAGAAGAAGTGTACTAACCATAATGTTCCATCTGAGTTGTTGCTTTTCATTTGTCTTCAACCATCCCTCCCTCCTTACCCTGCCTTATGTGGGCTATGTGGTTGTGTGGCTGGAAGAGACATGGCCTTTTCTTTGGCATAACTGGTAATTTCTTATGATAGTCTGAGTAATTTTGGCAAGGGGTAAGGCATTGAGTTAGGTTGTGATGCTATGGGGGGCAGCAAACTCAGTCTGAGGGGAGGAAGGAGACAGGGACATTATGGGTAGGGGAGGAGCTTGGAGCTCGGATCCGATGCTGGAAAAATGCAGTCGAATCGGATCTGTGTCCCACAGGTTGAAGACAAATGAGAAGCAACAACTCAGTTGGAACGTTATGCTGAGTACATAACTTATTTTTTATATTTCTAGGATAGTGTAGTGGCAGCAGACTCTATCTGAGGTATTGCAGTAGTGAGGGGAATTATGGGTAAAGGGATAGCTCAAGATATGGATCCTAGAGTCTAGAGAAAAGCGGCTAAGTTAGATCTAAGACCCATTTGTTGAGTAAGAATGAAAATGGACAACAGATTCATTGTTGTGGTTGGTACATAACTTTCATTTTTCCACATCAGCTTTCAGAATTCTGAATTATCAGAAGTCCATGCTTTGTTATATGGATAGTTTGAGGTAACTTGCTACTTCACTTCCTACAGAAGAAAGTTCTTTTTTGAATCAAACTGTCTCTACCTTCTCTCAGGTATCCAAACCTGCTATGAAAATTGTGTATGATTGTATTGATACTGTGTCTAGGGTAGCTGGCAGTAATCATCATTGAGAAGAGATGCTTGGGTGTGTAACCAAAACTTGGTTGTATAGTCTGAAATCGTAGAGTTTGCTTTAGATAATGTATTATTTAGCTCTTCTGCTACCCAACTTCTCAAACATTATGATGAATCAGGGAAATTGATTCATTAGTTTCTAAGATTTTTCTTGTGCCCAAATGCAAATCTTATAGACTTCCCTCTTTCACTGAAAAGACAAGTAAACAAAAAACAGTCACATTCTTGCAAAGAAGAATCTAAAAAGAGATGGCCAAAGGAAATGACAAGAAACAGTGTTCCTTTCAAAAAAAAAAAAAAAAGGGGACAAACTAACAGTGTAGAATGACTATGCCAGCATGCCTCCCCCCACCTTCCCTGTCTTCCAGGTGGTATCTCTACAAATCTTTTCCACAAACTGGTCCTTAACATCCCCTTTGGCAAAAGATAGTCTCTGACTCTTAGGTGTTAAAATGTCACAGGAGGGTTACAGATGGCACTGGATACAAAAATGACTGCTCAGGGATGCTCTTTCCCATCTTGCAAACTAAACAGAATATTTTCCTCTGGTTCTGTAGTCTTTATGCATCCAAAAGGGTCGTAGAACCAGTGTCTATAAATCTAAGGGCCAAAGGCTTCTTTTCCTGAATGTTTCTGGTACCGAAGATAGGGGCCTCTTGAAGAGTACTAGTAGGTATTTGTGATGGTACCAAAATTCAAAATTTTGACCATACAGAACCTGTAGCCAGTCATTCTTCCCACCAGTTACATGGTAACACTAGACTTAAGAGATGCTCATTGCCACATTGCTGTAGCCACAGGCTTCAGGAAATTTCTAAGGTTCTTTGTGTCTGGATCACATCATTGTTTTTCTGCACTACTATTTGGATTATCTATAGTACCAAGGGTGTTCATGAAATGCCTAGCAGCAGGCACACCTTATTGCCGACTACATGGCATTCACATTTTTCCTTATGTAGGCAAGTTATCTTTGCATAGTCTTTTCTAGATGTCAAAGAGTCATTAGCATGGGTTATCTCTCTCCTAACCAATCTGAGCTTTCAGATAAATGTGAAATCCTCCTTGACTCCTTCTCATAAGATTGTATTTCTTGTCTGTCTGCTAGGTATTTCTCTTCAAAAGACCTTTTTGGCACTGGAGAAGGTGATTTTTTTATCTAGAATCTTTCCTGAGCTTCTCCAGTCAGTCTCTAACTTCTCCCAGAGAATTTCTTGGGATCCTATGATGTGGTTTCTATGATCTACATGATTCCCTTAACCAGGTTGCATGTGAAAAAAATTTAATGGTTTCTTAAAAAACACACACACACACACACGGACAGCCAGCATTTACATCCTGGGAACATAGAGTTTTAGTTTTGGACTTTATAAAAATGGTGGTATGTTGGTGGAGACAAATTTAGCTGAACCCAAGTCTCCCTTTCTCTCCTCAGACCCCAAAACAATCTTTTACCCTAAACTCCTCTAGATTTTGCTTGGGGAGCATTTTTCATAGGGGTGGAAATGCAAGGCCTATGGAGTCATTCAGATAGTGCAAAGGCCATCAGTATAAAGGAGTTGGCTGTGAACCATGCCTTGAAATCTTTCACCTTTGGTCACTAGGACCTCTTCTAGTGATTGCAGACAATGCCACATTTATGTGGTACAAACAAGGCGGGAGGTACTAGGTTATACCCACAATGCATGCTGGTTATGGTAGCTTGATGGGTAGTTCTCCAACATTTCTTAACCATCTAAGCATCTTGCATTCCATCAGAGCAAAATATAGTGGCAGATGAGCTGAGCAGGACAGGACAGACCCTCACAAATAGAAATTGAATGAGGGTGGGATCTTCCAGGAAGTAATCCAGCTGTGAGGAGCATTTCAAATAGATATGTTCACCTTCTTTCAATAACCAGCGGCCCATGAGGGATTTTGTACCATTGGTGCTCAAATGTTTGTCAGTGTTGCTTTCTTCTGATGTCTTATTCCTCTGTAAAGGTTCATTTTGCAGCTATTTCAGTGTGTCTGTCCATAGATTACACCTGAGACATTCTCAGTAACAGGTTGCTCTTCCATTGGTTATCGATCAACTTTGTGCTGGAGGAGTTCATTGTGTTACCTTTTGAACCTGGCCATCAAGTTGATTTAAGGTTTTTGATTTGGAAAATTATAATCATTGCCCTGATATCTACAAGAAGAGTATCTGAGTTGCAAGCTGTTATGGTGGGTGACTCATTTCATATTCCACAGAGATAGGGTCACATTAACAACAAACCCCTCTTGGTTTTAGTTTACTTTGAATCAAGCCATCGATCTCTCAATTTTCTACCCAGAACCTAAAAATCAGGGGGAAAGGATTCTGCATACTCAGGGCATGTATAGGCAGCTCAGGTACTATCGTAACAAAACTAAGTCCTTTAGAAAAGCTGATCAGCTTTTCATTCTAAACAAGCCACTTTCCATGTGGTTGTCCTCAGCTATTGCTTTTTATTTCCACTATGGCAAATCCATTCTAGGTTGTATCAAGACACGTTCTTTTAATTCCAAGATTCTTCAATGGCATACCAGAAAGGGGTGGACTCTAGAGGCAGATACGTGGTGGTCTTCACACACTTTTATAGAGCATTACAAACTAGGTTCCTTTTCAAGGTCCAAGGTGAGGTTTTCTAGGACATTTTCCAGGAGCTCATTGCTGGAGTATGTGTACCCCACTCTCCATCCACCCTGTATATTGTAGTTTGGCTGTATTGTATGGTTATATGTGTTTCTACTTTGTTTCTTCTGATTTATTTTTTTCAGGATCATTAGGCTATTCTCTCTCTCTATGGGCAAAAAAGTCCTGAAGAAGTCATCACTATATTGACTGGGTAGCCCCAAAGAGGAGAAATTAAGGGTCAAAAGTGTTGGAAAGCCAAAGCTTTATGAAGTGGGACAGTTGTTGCTTCCCAACAGGCAACTAACACATTTAGCCAAAATGTAGGTGAGAGAGTAAAATCCTTCCTCTTCAAAACCGACATTATTTGTGTTTGAAATGTATAAAGTGAGCAGCTCTTCGAGGACTGCTGAGATGTTTGTGCTAGATTTAAGACTTCCATTTAAAAACTATGAAATAATAAGCTAGGAGTAGAGAAGCTTGAAAACCTCCTGTACCACTCCAGTTTAGGATTCTTTGTCTGTTTCTAAGTCTCCCATTCTTTCTTCTGATCATGGTTTTGTGCTCCTCTAAGGGGACTGAAGTTAACAAGAACACACTTAAGCTCCTATTTCCAGGAAGCCCAGGCTATTATCTTTTTCCCTTGATGCTATGTCAGCAGGGGCATCCCCTTTTATCCTCTCTTTTCATTTAACATTTCCTTTTTAGCCTAGTTTAACCCCACGCATGTGAGACACTGTGCACGGACTGTACCAAATGTATAGTAAAACACCAAAAAAGGTCCAGCACCATTCAGGAGGTAGAGTTAAAATTTAATGTGGCTAAAACAACAAAAATAGCAAACCAGTTTCGGCCAAACTTACAGCCTTCTTCAGTGCATTAACTACATTTAATCCATTACACATTTAAATAGTATTTACTTAGACATACTGGAAGTTGATTGGTTTATGCCAAAATTAGCTCAGTTCATTAAGGCCAGGTTTAAACAAAGCCCCTAGCCTAACAATCCAACCAGATTCTTTCTTATTTAATATAGAGTGCCAACCTGCTTTATTGGATTTATGTCCTTGAATTTTATCAATGATTGTGAATTGGAATTTAGCAGTGACATGGGTCATTGTATGTTTATAAAAAGCATTAGAAATCCTTTTAGTTCTAATATCACTGAGATGTTCACTAATCCTGTGTTTTAATGGAGTAGATATTTGCCCTACATAAAAAGCCTAGCAAAAACAGGTGGCCAAATAAATAACGCAGTCACTGCAGCAGTTGCCAAAGCATCTGATTTCAAAAATGTGTCGTGTATTGCTGCTCGTAAATTCCTTGGTTTTACATACATATGTGCAAAAGCTGCACTGACCACAGGAGTTGCTGCCCCCCCCCCCAATTTAACACCTTACTACATCCCTCTAGTCATCACCCCTCCCACATCATCCGAACCATCCCTAAATCCCAATTTCTACACATCAAGCATATATGTTCCTCTGATGTAGCCTTTAACATCAGCAAAAATTATCTCTCAGAGCGTTTTTTTGAAAAGGGGCCATCACATTAACAATATTGATAGGGCATGTTCTTTCTCAACTGAACAGGATAGAAAAAAGTTGTTAAGTTATGGTAAGGGACCTAAAGGTGAAGATAGTCTCCCAAACCCATTCCCTTAGTAACAACATTTGGAAAAAAACACAGATGCTTTCAGAAATATTGTGAACAATCACTGGGACATTTTGCTGGCAAATGAGAAACTAGCTGGAATACTCTCCACACAGTGTCTCTTTTCATAATAGAAGAGGCCAGACCGTTATCTAACCCACTACAAACACTTTTCACCCACTACCACCCAACAGGTCACCTTATTTGGAGACAAGTTAGTGGGTAGCAACTCCTGTGGTCACTGCAGCTTTTGCACATATATATGTAAAACCAAGGAATTTACGAGCAGCAATACACCACACATTTTTGAAATCAGATGCTTTGGCAGCTGCAGCAGTGACTGGGTTATTTATTTGGCCACCTGTTTTTGCTCGGCTTTTTATGTAGGGCAAACATCTAGGCCATTAAAACACAGGATTAGTGAACATCTCAGTGATATTAGAACTAAAAGGATTTCTAATGCTCTGTATAAACGTACAATGCTAAATTCCAGTTCACAATCATTGATAAAATTCAAGGACATAAATCCAATAAAGCAGGTTGGCACTCTATATTAAATAAGAAGGAATCTGGTTGGATTGTTAGGCTAGGGGCTTTGTTTAAACCTGGCCTTAATGAACTGAGCTAATTTTGGCATAAACCAATCAACTTCCAGTATGTCTAATTAAATGCTATTTAAATGTGTAATGGATTCAATTTAGTTAATGCACTGAAGAAGGCTGTAAGTTTGGCCAAAACCGGTTTGCTGTTTTTGTTGTTTTAGCCGCATTACATTTTGACTCTACCTCCTGAATGGTGCTGAACATTTCCTTTTTACCCTGTAGACATGAGCATTTTAGCAACAACTCGACCTTCAGGTTCAAGATGTTTTAGTTAGCACTGGACCATTTCAATTGAATTTGTATTATCCCAAGATATAGCAGGCCATTATACCGAGGCCCTGGTTTCTTTCCCTATAACACTGAATCAACCAGAGCAGCTTTATTACTGAATTTTGCTTCACATTTTCTATGGTTTCCTCTCGTGTGGGGTACCCTCCATGCTCTGGGCCTTTTGAGATCATTGCTTGATCCACAGTTGTTAGTTTTGATTGTAGTCTCATTGTTGAAACCCTCAGTCTTTGAACACAGTCGCACCAGCATTGCCATTGATGACAGGCTTTTTGATATCATTGACTTTATCATTGACTTTATCATTGTAAGAGTTTGTCTTTTGACCTTGTGCCTGCAATCCCTAGTGGTTTGCTTTTGGTCAGATTCCTTTGAAGCCAACCGTACCATTGCAAAGGTTATCCTTTCATTTTTCAACATCTGTACCCTTGACATTAAGAATGAATGGTTCCTTGACCTTTAGGTAGCATTTGGGCCCAAGTATCCTTTCTGCAATACTGAGCAAAGTCCTAGTCAGTGTTGATATCGCTGAGTTAGGTCTGATGCCATTGATCCAGATTGTGGTGCTGCCGTATGTTCTAGTGCCAGCCGCATTGCTGCAACTGCCCCTTTCAATGTTAATACCTATTTTGATTTTACCCAGGACTCGCACCTGCTTGTTGTTTTGACCATCCACCTTCACCTCAGAGAGCAGAGATATCAGCTGGTCTTGGCAGGATGCAAACATAGAGGTCGTTCTGCAGAAACTGCAGTTGAGGAAAGTTTTCTGATGTGCACTTCTTTCCTTATTGTAAGACTGAATATAATTTGCTGAAGAGAATAAGATTGAAACCAAAATCTTGAAAGATATAAAAACGAAAACCCGAGAGACTGAAACTCACAATTTTAAAATACTGATAATTTACAGGAAAAGAAATATAAGACATGAACTTAAAACACTTACAGAAGATCTTTTGTAGTTGTCATACCCCCTGCATGCCCCATGCGAGTGCTGTGCCCCTCCACACACCTAAATATATGATGTGAAGTTGTCCTGTCTCGTCTTCATTCTAGACTGATGAGTTCGGAACCAATCCTCTGTTCCGACTCGGCTGCTTACTAAAGCTCGAGATCTGAAACTAGCTTGTGGCTCCATCCCTATCCCATGATGCTGCAGTACTTTCCTCAGATTTTGTTTGCCACTGAAACAGATTAGATCTACAACTAGCTCTGGCTAAGTAGAAATTGTTTTTTCATCTTTAAATTTGGTTATAGCTAAAAATATTTTTGTTTTTCCATAGTTAGTGTGCTTAGCATCTTTAGATATTATTAGAATAGTTAATTGCTTATTACCTAGTTAGTGTGTTGGCTTTTATTTTGATAGATAAACCATTAGGCTGTGTTGATAGTCCTTTAGGTTATATTATTAGAAATTGTACTCTTGCAAAATAGTTTAGTTGTTTCTTACAAATTTAGAGTGTTTTTTTCAAGCTGTGAAGTTTAGGCCTTTATTTAGATAGATAAGCCGTTAATTCTGTAATATATATATATATATATATATATATATATATATATATATATATATATATATATATATATATATATATATATATATATATATATATATATATATATATATATATATATATATATATATATATATATATATATATATATATTACTAGAAGTAGTATTTTCTCGTGTATTTTTGAGGGTCGTTTTTACTTAACCCTCATATCCCTACTCCCGGTTACTGGCTTGCAGTGTATTTAGTGTAGAGCAGTTAGTTTAGTATATTTATATACCTGAAGCATTGAGTTGTGCGTGAGTTTTTGATTTGTTTTATGGCTTGTTTAAGTTAGAAAGCCTTCATTTCTGTTGGCGCCCATTTTAGTTAGAAGGTGTCGTTACGGTGTATGTGTGTGTGTGTAGAAGTATTATTAGCAATGTCAAAGCAAAACAGGTGTAACCATCTGGTTTCAAAAAATGTCCTAAGTGTTCCCAAAAAATTTCCATCACGGATGGACATACAGACTGCATTTATTGTTTACGAGCAATCCATCTGCAGGAAACATGCTCTATAGGTCATTCCTTTAGCTCTAGGGTCTTAAAAGAGCATAAGAACAAGTTGATTTTGAGAGGCTTTATTAAATCCTCCTTTGAGGAAATCTTGGGCAAGGATCAAAGTTCACCCAAACCTCATGCAAAGAGGCCATCTCCTTCTTCTTTTTCTACATCGTCGGAGCCATTGACAAAACAGCCCAGAGTGTCTCCGACAACCTCTAAAATATCTGACCAAGACAGGCCTACCGTTTCGGTTCCATGTGTCAGAACAGACTGTCTTTACAGTCTGGAGCTGCTCACCTGCTTTGGAGCCAGTCTCTCCGACTCTTAGGTCTCCTCTGCTCCAATCAGTAGCTTCGGCTCCATCTTCTAGATCCTCCAGGAGCTTATCAGAATTTGATGTGGATTATGTGCTGCAAAGATTACTGCAGACACCGGCACTTGCTAAATTGTTGTCGGCATCGACTTAGGTGAGTTTGGAGCAGACGGTGCCCCTCTCTGTATCTTCCATTCCTCCTCCGACTCTAGTTTGAGTTTCTGAGCCGGAATGCTTGGCACCGAGATCTGAAGTTTCTTCAGTTCTGACCGCTCTGACTACCTTGGAGCCTGTTTTAGCCCAAGGTGGTTGTACCCTACGGGCAGGACATCCAGTCATGCTTCTATGCAGAGGTCTTATTATAGTAGAACAGGATTGAGCAGCCATGGATTTAGAAAATGTCTATTTAGAAAGTTGGTGTCACAGTCTTCCTTGGTGGTGGAGAGGGTTTGGCGCCATGAACAAATGTTTAATTATTTTCATATTGTGTGTCAAAGTTCTCTATTTGTTCGCATGTGTACATTCAGTATTCCAAATTTCTGAATTTTCCTCTTCTGTGTTTGCCTTTTATTGCTTTCAAGATTTGGTTTTGACCTTAAAGTCTTCAGCCACCTAGGCTTTAGTCTTCTGATAGGGAGCTGCATTCCTTGCATGGAAAGGGTGCGGGAAATTGGGGGGTGTGCGCCCAGACAATTAACCTAGTATTGTGGGTGTATGGAAGAATGCATTAGTAGTGAATATAGCAAAAAGTGTATTGCTACACACCTTCTGGATACTGGGGGCTGGGTGAGTTAGGAAAAATAGGAATGACTGCTGTGATCCTGGTCTCTAGCTTCATTTTATTTGTTTGTTTATTCACTGGGCAAACCCATAAGATGCAAGTGTCTCCATTCAGGAGTGACCCAGGAGTACTGTGTGGTTAAATTATTTGGTCAGAGTTGCAGAATAGGCAAATTGAAGCTAAGTGAGGGACTCAATCTCTGGACTTTCAACTTAACATCTCATAGCCTTATTGCTTTGCATTAACTGCCAGACTTTCCTTCTGATGCCCTTGGGTGCTGCTAAAAAGAACAAATGTTCCAGTAGGAAACTAGGAGAGTAGTCTGACCTTTAACCTGCATTTCACAGAGCTAGATTTAAACTCCGTATCTAATGTCATCCAGGTCATCATTCATCACAGTAGGGTCTTGATCCAATATTAGATCCGAGCTGGCAAAATACTAGACATATCCAAGGATCTAGCTCTTCCCTTTCCCATGATACCCTGCCACCCTCTGACCCCCAGATCTCGTTTACCGTGTATCCTGTGCAAATGTGTTTCCAGTGGCTCTAGCTAGTTAAGTGCGTTTTTTCTCTCTCTTTTTTTTTAATTCTAGTTAGCTTCTAGTGTAGTGCTAGTGCAGTGGTTTATGTAGTTATTGTAGTGTTTTCCTCCCTTCCTGTAGTTTAGGTTTTCTTAGTTAATTAGTTTTTCGGGGGGTTTGGCGCCCTTTTTCTGGTAACCATTAAGGCTGTGTTAGTTGTTGTTGGGTTTTCTTAGGGTTATAGTGTAGTTTGTCAGCCTAGTTAGTTAGATTATGGCTGATAAAAAAAAAAACTGGTTGTAAAAAGTCGTCCTTGTGTGGTCGAAAATTACCTCATTCCAACGCACACGAGGAGTGTGTATATTGCTTGGGCATTCTGCACCTGGAGGTTGAATGCGACCTTTGTGCCACATTTAACCCCAGGGCTTTGGCGGAGATCTGCAACAAACTTCTGCTAATGGGTCTGGCCCAAAGGGGACCTTTCATTTCCCCATTGAAGGCTTCCTCTTCCAATCTGAAGACCCCTTCTCTTCCGCCAGCTCCCTCTAAGAAACCGTGTCTGTCAGATCCTAAGTCCCCGGATCAGACTCCAGCCTGGTCAGCCTCAGATCGGAGGTCTTTGGATCTGAGAGCCGCTGAGCTGTCTTTCGGATCCAATTATGATCAGACCCGTCTTGGATCCAACCAGTTAGTTGGATCTGTCCGCTGTGCCAGCTAGGCTTTCGGATCTGACAGGGTCGTCAGATCCGATTATAGTCTTGGAAGAGGTTACTGTCCCTTCTACATCTAAACAGAGGTCCCAGTCAGCACGGAGACATTCGATCTGTTCCACAGAATGTGGCAGTAGGTCGGGGAGATTTCCCTCCAAGTGTACTCACTCCTCTAGATTTTTTAGGAGTATCTTGCCCTCAGACATGGACAGGATGATGAGGAGATTCCACAAGGCTCAAATAGTGTTGGTGCTCCTGGCTTCTCCTGCCCATCCATCCAGGGGAGCCTCGGCCCTCCCGGTTTCTCTTTCTCTGCACCCAAACCCTGTGGCCTTTGATGCTAGGGAACAGGATATTTGCAGTCAGATTCCAGCGAGGCAGAGTATTCATACTTTCTCGACCCTGTTGGGGCCCCCGGGGTTACTCTGTTCCCCCTCCCTTGGAGCGGGGTGAGCCATGTACTGGCGTGGTCGATGCAGGCTCCGCTGGGGGGGATCTGGTACCATCCTCTCAGACCAGTCCCTTCCCTTTGGTGCTTCAGCTTTAGATAGTTCCGGGCCGGTATTTTGCGGTGCCATTTCTGGATGTGCTCCCCCTCAATTGGGGACATCTCCATCAGACGTGGGGGGAGACAGGCATGCTTCCAGCCCCTTGGCTTTCCAGGTGATAGAGAGGACCTTCTCCAGGTCTGAGTTCCCTCTGCCTCTCTCTCTACTTTGGCCTATGAGGCCTCCCATCCTGTCCAGTGTCAGCCCTCTTGATCGAGCTTACAGGGGGTTTCCTCCCCTCTGGGAGTCCCTTTCTCTTCTGAGTTCTCCTCGGAGCCCCCAACGGATTAGGTTCTTCATAAGAAAAAGTGCAAGAGGAGGCACTTGGACTGGAGTCCTTCACCGAAGATATGGACCTCGAAATCTCCACCTGACAATGTCTCCTTTGGAGACATCCTTGAGTTTTTGAAACAAAAAGGCGGATGGTCTGCACAACCTCTGTCTTTGGAGTAGTCCATATTTCTGAAGGCCTTCAGGACAGGCCCGTATACCTCCTGGGTGTCCCTCCCTGCTGACGAGTTAGTGGATCTGATCACCAGCAAGGCCTGAAAGAAACTGGGCAGGGTGGAGCCTGTTCCAAAATGGACTGCCAAGTTTTCGAGTCCTCCTGCAGACCATTCTTTCTGCAGCAAGGGAATTCCAGCTGATGCCATTGTGGTTGCCACTGCCACAAAAAAGGAGCTAGCAGAGCTCCATGGTCCATCCCCCGAACAGGGAGTCCCTGGTGATAGACTGTTTTGGGAAGCAGTTGTATGCCTCATCTACCTTTGGACTGAGAGCGACAAATTGGCACATTTTATCTGCCTCCAAAAGGATTTGGTCCAAGAGCTTTCCACTTCCCTTACAGAGTTGTTGCTGTCAGAGGACCTCAAACAGGTGTTTTTCAAGCTATCCACTCTGGCTTCCTTGTGAATTCCTCAATGAGGTAAGTTTCCAATGCAACAGAAGCTACCTCTCTGGTAGCTGGCACAGGCATTGTTTTGTCTGGTTGCATTTATGCAGGTTCACAGAACCCTTCAAGGCATATTTTACCAATGCCCCCTTTCCACTCTTTTTAGACCTTCCATGAAGGACACTTTAGCCCTCAGCAAGCAGGAAGGGAAGACAGGAGTCCTCTTCTAGAGGCAGGGGGAGAGGTTTCAGTGGACGACGACACCCTTGAGGTGGGGGGGGTGGCAAAATCAGGTTTTCGGGGAACCCTTCTCTGAACAGCACTATCAATGCTCCTGAAGCGTTGCCCGACTGCTCTGGATGCTGTTGAATTTCCCTACACCCACAAGCCTGGATGAGCATCCCTTCCAATAAGTGTGTGTTCAGTATCGTTTCCAGGGGCTATTTCATTCCCTTTTCGGAACCCCCTTCAGTAAGGTGTTATCTCCCAGATGTTCCACCTAGTCAAAAGGAGTTGGACTTCAATGAAGTTCAACAACTTCTAAAGTGAGCAATCCAAGAGGTCCCAACAGGGCAAAGAGGATCCGGCACTTAATCTTGCTTATTTTTAGTGTCCAAAAAGAAGAGTGACATACTTCCTATTCTGGATCTCAGCAAGCTCAATCTTTCAGTGAAGAAATCAAATCTGTCCTATTCCAATGTTGCAGTATTCTACATGTGGATTTACCCTTCTTCCTTTCCAGTTCGTCTGGCCAGGATTCCAAAGATTTTCAGTCCCGCTAGGTGCGTCGGATGTTTGATGTGGCAGCAGGAACCTGGGCCATAAAAGTGACGTCTGCTTGCACCAGTCCTCAGACGTCGGATTAAGAAAAATTCAGATAAGTACCCCATTGGGGATCATTTCAGTCCTTCTGTTATTTTTATATATATATATATATATATATATATATATATATATATATATATATATATATATGGTCTGTTCATGTCATCTGGAAAGGGCAAGTGTAAGTGTGGCCGGCAGATTCCCCACAAAGACACTGATGATCAGTGCCTCTTTTATTTAAGTAAGGAACACAACCACGAGAACTGCACTGTTTGCCAGGCATTCGTACCGAAGACCTTACATCACCATTTTATAGGTTCATAGGTTAGTGCTAGGCTAACTGCCCTTGCGAGCCATTTTAAGCCTAGCCAGTTATCCCTTGGGAGACTCGAAACCTGCACCTTGTGTTTGTAAGGCAAACACCTTAACCATTAGGCCACTCTCCCAACAATCTTTACTTAGAAAACCAGCAGTTAAAACAAATAGCGTTGGGGATGGAAGCAGCATGTGACACCCTGTCAGAACTGCCTAAGATGAGGGCCAAGACCATGCGGCCTAATTTTGTGCTGCTCCTCTACTGCCCATACCTCAGCCTGTGGCCGACATTGGCCTGGCCAAGGATTCGGCTTCCACCGGTCTGGATAAAGTGGGTGCCTCTGAGGAAGCTGCACAATCTCAAGCCGATGTCACGTCCGTCGAGGTTTTACCGGTGTCTGCCATAGACTTGGGGGGGGCAGCACTCTCTGTGGGACAGTCCGATTCCGTCACTGCAGTCCCTACGTCTGCCTCTAATCCTTCTCCCAGCCAGACGCCAGCTAGGCCTCTTAAGAAAAAACAAAAGACAAAACATTTATCTACTCCTTCTGAAAGCATACCCAATTGGCAGGCTTTCAGCCAGAGTTTATTCAATGCCTTTATGGCCCTACGGCCAACTACAACAGGAACCCCTGTCATTGCCCTTCCCTTCCTAAGTCCGAGACCTCTAGCTTCTGAAAGGAGGGTAGAAGAAGTGGAAGAAGAACTCTCTGATTCCTCAGAAGATTCCCTCTCCTACTCCTCACAGATCTCCTCCCCCTTGGGATATGGATCACCAGAGGAAGGCTCCATTGAGCCTGATTCCCCAGTGGAGGATTTAACCTTTGGGGAAACTATTTGCAAAATGAAAGACCACTTTAAGTGGGAATCCTCTGACATGACTGAAGTGCAGAAGTGGTTTTATGACTTCATACAGATGGACTCCCCCAGTTCTTCTGCTATCCCTCCTGTTTTGCCGGCCTTCCTGGATGCTTTTTCCTCTGCATTTATCAACCCTGACTCACAGCCTCCAGCCCCAAGCAGGGCTGACACTGTACAAGGTCCCTGAAACAGAAACATTTCTACTTAAGTGACCTCCTGCTGACCCAGCCACTATCTGCATTTCCACTGACAGGGCTTCCAAAGTACTCCTGTCTACGACCATTCTTCCTGCTGACAAGGACAGCAAGACAATGGAATGGCTTAGGAAGGAAATCTATACTTCAACCGCTCTGCCATTCAAGGCCACAATCTACCAGACTCACATGACCAAGTACTCCTTAACCCTGCTGGACAAAGCCATTAAAGAATTGGCTGACATACCAGATTGTGCAGCCAAAGCTTCCCTGTCCTCCTTCCTAGTACTCAACTTTTAGGTGAATAGACGCTCCATTAAATACAGTTATGATGCAGCTGAAGCCTCAGCTAGGTCAGCTGCATCAGCTTCTGCTTTGAGGAGATACTCTTGATTTTTCCCTGAGCCCCTCCCAGACGATTTCAGGGCTAAACTTATTGATGCCCCTTTAGATCACTTTGCAGTGTTCGGTGGTCAAGTGGCTGACCTCCTTAAGTTCCTGCAACAAAAGAGCAAAGAATTGCAGGACCTCAAACACCTGCTAGTCTCGCCCTTCTCTAAGTTCTATAAGCACGACCCTGCCAAGACGCAATTCATTAGGAGGCTTTCTCAGCCTATGGTTCCTTCCAGGTCCAGTAGACCCCCTCGAAAACAGCCCCCTCTGGCCAGAGCTTCCCCATCTTTCAACCAGAGGCTGCCCTTTCAAGATAGGGTGTCCTGCGTCTGACTACCTGCTGTTACTTGCCAACCCTCCCACATCCCTACCCCTGTCACTATCTTCCTGTATGGTGTCCCACATTACCTCAGACAAATGGGTTCTTTCCATCATCCAGAACGGTTACTTTGTCCTGGATCACCCCTCCCCCCCGGTAAGGCTAGGGGGATTCCACAGCCACCCACCAGTCAGCTACCCCTCCAACAACCGGTACTGCATTCCCTGTGGGTGCAAAGCACTATAGAGCCAGTGCCTATAGAAACAAAAGGAAGAGGATTCTACTCCAGAATCTTTCTTATCCCCAGAAAGGATGAGCAATGGAGACCTAAACTATATCTCTCATGCCCCACCCTTTCCTAAAAGTACCTACCGTCAGGATGCTCACTCTCCTCACCCTCTTTCCCCTCCTCCTACCTCGAGGTTTCATGGCAACCCTGGACATAAAGGATGCTTATCTACGCATACCAATAAAGCCCACCTTCAGGAAATGCCTGAGGTTCTTTGCAGGCTCATCCCATTATCAGTTCTGTGCCTTGCCCTTTGAGCTTTCCACTGCTCCCAGGGTATTTAGAAAATGTCTGGCTCCAGTCATTGCTTACTGCAGGACAAAGGGTATCAAAATATTCCCTTTCCTAGATGACCTGCTAATTCAGGCAGACGATCAGAAAAGCCTTCTTCACACTTGGGCCCTCTGTACCTCTTACAGTCTCTAAGATTTCAAATAAAGTTGCCAAAAATCTCACCTGAAGCCTGCACAGGACATTGTTTTCCTGGGTTGCAAGATCCAGGCAGACTTGATGAAGGCCTTCCTGCCACCAGAGAAGGTGGTGTCCTTGACACACCACCTACTTTGGTGCACTTCAAGCATCATAACTGACAGCAAGGCAGTTCTTGAGACTTCTGAGCTATATGGCAACCACCATTCCCATGCTGCCCTTAGCAAGACTGCATATGAGGAAACTGCAGTGGTATCTTTGGTCAGTATGGACTCTGCACTCCCATCTCCTGGAATTCAGGGATGTTCATCGTGCTATACTGCTGCAGTCATCACACTTGGGTTATCCTGTTGTCAGGCGGTCCCGCAGTCGGCCGAATCCCAAAGTCTTGGTCCGGCGTCGGTTGTCGTCGCCTCTTCCCTGACGTCAGTGCGACAGGGGTATAAAAGAGACAGCCAACGCCATTTTCTCCAGTCTTTCTTGCCGCGCGGTGCCCGAAGCAGAAGCAGTTCACAATTGCCGGTCAGCCAGTTCCTGAAATTTTCAAATCGAGTTTCAGCCTGAAGTCTAAGTACCCCATTGGGGAAACTTTTCTTGCCTCAGACCGATGTCAGACAAAGTTAATAATTGTATTTCTTGTGGGAAGCAAATACCTCATAAGGATTTTCATTCTTATTGTATTCCTTGCCTAGGCCCAGACCACGACGTTTCTGGCTGTTGGTTCTGTGCTAGGTTCAACAAACGTACAATAAAGCGTCGGGCAGAATTCGCCCAGCATTATTTTGGCGGAAAATTTAACTATAGCATGCCGTCGGAGCTACCGACATCAGCAATGATTAAAAAACGCAAAGATAAGGACCGGCAGCCAAGGCCAAGACCAGATACCGAGGCCTCAGCCAGGCCTGACGCTGGTTCTCCGGTTTTCAGCGAGGCGCCTTCGCAGCCCCTGACTACCACTGATTCAGAATTTCTGACTGCATCCCAGACCGAAACCGTTGGGCCTCAGGATCCGGTTCCACCTCACTCCTCGGACGCCAGCCCCGACGGGGATCCAGAAACTTTGAATAGACCTACGGTCTCAGAGGGTGTTTTCAAACAGACAACTGCCTCTGCCAAGCCTTATGCTAAGCTCAAAGCCCCCTTGAAAGTTAGAAAACTGGGGCCACTCACCCCCCCCCCCTCACAGGCCCCTATGCCTAAAAAACAGATGCTTAAGATGGCCGAGGATTTAATTACCCTTATCAGGGGATCCCAACCCCCACCTGACAAAAGGCCTAGACTGGAGGAAGACTATCCTTCCTCTGACCAAGCATCCATTTCCTCAGGCAACTCTGATGACTAGGATTACTCCTTCCCTCCTTATGAAGACTCAGATGCTGAAGAGTCCATTCCTTCTGTCTCCCCCCCCCCCCTCCGAAGACTACTCTTTTGGGGAAACTTTACACACCATGAGGGAACACTTCCACTGGGAAGTCCAAGATTACTCTGACTCCAAGAAAAGACTCCGTGAGTTTCTTCTTCCACAGCATAGACCCCTGGCAATTCCTCCAGATGTCCTTCAAGAATGCAACTGCAGTCGTAACAAATGGGTTGTCCTGCCTCAGGCAGCCCTCGGTCGGCCGAATTCCAAAGTCTGGGTCCGGCGTCGGCTGGTGTCGCCTCCTCTCCGACGTCACAACGGCTGGAGTATAAAGGCATCGGCCGACACCATCTTCTTCAGTCTTTCTTGCCGCACGGTGCCCGAAGCAGAAGCAGTTCGCAAGTGCCGGTCGGTCAGCTCCTGTGTTTTCAGTACCGAAGTCATCTAAAAGCTAAGTACCCCGTTGGGGAACATTTATTCTTGCCACAGCCGATGTCAGAACAAATTGAGAAAGTTAATAATTGTTTGTCTTGTGGTAAACAAATACCTCATAAGGACTTCCATTCTCTCTGTCTTCCTTGCCTGGGCCCAGACCACGACGTCTCGGCCTGTGCTGCCTGTGCCTGCTTTAATAAGTGCACTCTCAGGCGCTGGGTAGAATTCGCCAAGGACTTCTTAGGTGAATCTTTTGCGTATATCATGCCGTCGGATCAACCGACAACCCAATCTGCTAAAAAACGCAAGGACCGGGACCGACATCCTCGGCCCGTGTCCACTACCGATGTTACTCCTAAACCCTCTGCTAGCGCTCCGGCCCCTTCGGAAGTGGTAAATCTACCGCTCCAGGCCGACGACACAGCGTTAACACGACCTTCGGTCTCGAAAGTGCCGGTTGTTGATTTTCCTCTGGAAACCGAAGTTCTGGATCTACCCGACACCATTCCTGTGGACAAGGTAACGCCTGCACATGGGGCTGCTAGGCCTCCTGTATCCATGTCCATGAAGGCCTTTGCACGTGCTAAGGCCGCCAGTCAGGCCAAGGCCCATCCTAAACCTGCCCAGGCCCCTTCATCTGATAAGCAGATCATGTCTCTGGCTGCAGATCTTATTTCCCTTATCAGGGGGTCTCAGCCTCATCTGGACAGGGGCTCTCAGCCACCTGCAGAGAAAAGGCCTAGAACTGAGCAGGCGGACAACCTCTCCTCGGATGAAGCCTCTGGGGATTCTGAGCATTCTGATACTCAAGAAGAACCCTTCCTGACCTACGAGGACTCTGATGCTGAGGAATCAATTCCCTCTGCCTCCCCTCCAGAGGATTTCTCATTTGGGGAAGTCCTGCATTCCATGAGGGAACATTTTCAATGGCAGGGTCAGGAATTCTCTGACTCAAGGAAAAGGCTTCGTACTTTCCTCAAGCTTCCCCAGCACAGACCTTTGGCTATCCTTCCAGTTATGGATGTTTTGGATGATGTTTTCTCTGACTCCAGTGCCAACCCTGATTCTCTTCCTCCTGCTCCTGTCAAGCCAGACAGATATTATAGGGTCCCTGACACTCACAAGCACCTTTTTAAGGCCCACTCTGTGGATCTAGAAACTATTTCACAGGGCCCCAAGGGAGTGGCTTCCTCCTCTGCCAAAAACCCACTGCCAGCTGACAGAGAAGCAAGGTCCCTGGAGAGATGGGGTAAAAAAGTATATACCCCTACTACCCTAGCCATGAGGTCTCTTAACTGCCTTTTTCACATGTTTCAGTACCAAGATTTTCTCCTGGATGATTTACAGAAAAAGTTAGCCTCTCCTGAGCCTATTGATAAAAAGGCACTGCAGGATCATATACATAACACTCAGCAGGTTAATAACCATTTTCTGCAGTGTGGTTATGATGCACTGGAAGCTTCATGTAGGGCAGCTATGACTGGGGCTGTGATTACGTAGACATGCTTGGTTGAAGGATCAGTCTTTGCCTGACCATGTTAAAGTAAAGTTACTGGATGCACCTTTGGAAAAACAAAAGCTTTTTGGTGCTACTGCACAAGATGTATTGAAATCCATAGAGGAAAAAGCAAAGTCAGTACAGACAGTCAAGGATTTCCTTCAGGTTCAGCCACCCAGATTCAGCAGAAACTGGCCCTCAAAGAATTGGTCCTTCCCGGCTCTAACAAGTTTCAAAGGGAAAAGCAGACGTGCCCGGGGTAGAGGGCAATACCGAGGATCTTACAGGGGCCGCCACTGGCAACCTCCAAATCAAAGAAGTGGTGCAGACAGTTCAGCTGCACCACAAGGACAATCACAATGACTTCATTTTACCGCCTACAAAGGTTCAAAGAGAAGCACCTTTGGGCGGAAAATTTGCCTTATTCTCACAAAACTGACATATCTTAACCAAAGACAATTGGATTCTGGATTTGATAGACAAAGGTTACAGATTCCACTTCCACATTACCAATAAGACAAGGCATGCCAAACCTGCCACATCATCAAAGGGCAGAGGCACTCAATCAAGTTTCCAAGCTATTAAGTATAAAAGCAATAGAAAGGGTTCCTCCTCAGGAGCAAGGCCAGGGATTTTATTCAAGACTGTTCCTTGTTCCAAGAAAAGAAAACAAATGGAGACCCATACTGGACTTGTCAAATCTAAACACTTTCCTCATTGTGCCAAAGTACAAAATGCTGACGTTGCAGCAACTTCTTCCCATGCTGGGCAAGGGGTCTTGGCTGGTGACTCTGGACCTCAAGGAGGCATACCTGCATGTCCCAATCAGACAAAGCTGCAGAAGATACCTCAGATGTTATGAGATCCTATCTCGCCTACATTCTGAATGATGGGTTCGAGCCATGCCAAAGAGCCAAGTCTCTTATTGGCTGAGCTTACTATATCCCAGGATGCACCACCACCAGTCCCCAGATCCTGGGCTAAGTAGTTTATTAAACTAACTTTTCTGTCAGTTTTTGCTGTTTTGCTCACAAAAGTTGTTTTAACAGCTATCGCTAACTTTGTGTAACATTTGGATTTGGAATGTTGTGTGTGATTGTTCAGTTTGTTTTCGCCCCTCCATCCAGGGCCTTCCCGGACTGTTAATATTTATAATTACAGGGTCTCTAATAATTGTACAAATTGGGTTAGAGTTACCTGTTCTTTTTACAGGAAGAGTTGGCATTATTTATTACTGTAAGCTTTATATCAGTAGTAAAATTTAGTGTACTTTCCTGTCAGAGTGACTAGATTTGTGTATTAACATGTCTCAACCCCATAGGCCTTCGGGCTTTAAAAAAATGTTCTAAATGTGCTTTTAAGATGTCTGTTACTGATGACCATCTACTTTGTGTTTATTGTTTAGGGGCAAAGCACTTGCAGGAGTCATGCAGCGATGTCACGCTTTTTCCTCAAGGGTCCTCCAGGAGAGGAAAAATAAATTGATTCTCAAAGGCTTGATTAAACCCTCTTTGAAGAAGCCTTGTCTTCCTCTCCGACTCCTGCCAAAGAAACCAGTCCGGGATCCGACTGCCAAGAGACCTAGGCAGGCCTCTCCAAAGACTTCGGAGCCGAGGTCCATCGAGAGGCGCTCCACTGCGCCAGACACTATGGAATCTGGTGTGTGTTGCCTCGATTCTCATCGAGTCGCCGAGCCGGGTCCCCTAGTCCCTTGGGGCCGAGAACCCGCTCTGTTTCCTCTCGGTCTTCGAATGTCGGATTCTGATTTAGACAGGGTGCTCCAAAGACTTTTCCAGTCCCCAGTCTTCCAAAATTTGTTTCGTTCCGACCCAGTTGGCCTCGGAGCCGATGACCATGACCCACCCCATTGCCATTCCTCCTCCGACTGCTTTGGAGATCTCAGGGTCGGCACCCTTACTCCAACCTGGCCTCGGGTCCGAGTTTGGCTGGACTTCTTCGGCTGGACCCGAGGGTGATGTTTCGGGACCTATGCTGCCTCCTCTCGGTGCTTCTGCGGGACTACCATCATGGCCCGAGACCGGATTCTCCCAGGATTCTGGGGTCCGGCTGGGGCCATGAGGAGTGCCTTGGCCAAATCCTCTTCGCCATCTCTCCGGTTCTACCAGCACCTTCCTGGGCGTGGAGACTGGGTCTTTGGCAGTTCCCCTGTCCAGCCAGCGGAGCCCCGAGGCCTGAGGTTACCCCAGTGGGGGTTCCTCCTCCTGAGGGTTCTTCGAGTCGCCTTCAGAGGAACCCCAAGGAAGAGATCGTGCAAGAGGAAGCACGTGGACTCCAGTCTATTACATCGGACACGGATATGGATGATGGAGAGGGGTCCGCTAAGTCGTCCTCGGATGATCTCTCCTTTGCAGACATCTTAGAGATCTTCAAACAACGAGGCGGCTGGATGTCCAAACCCAATCAGTGCTCCTCAAGGCCTTTGGGGCTCAGCTGTCTCCGCCGACGAGCTTCTGGATTTAGTTTGTCGGCGGGAACACCGGATACCGTGGAACCAGTCCCTTCGCCCAAACAAGTTCTTATCTGCTCCGGGCGAGAAGGAGTTCGTTACTAAAGAGATGCCATGGTGGTGGCATCTGCTACACAACAGGACGTGGCAGAGGCTTCAACGCCCATCCATCCTCCTAATAAGGAGTCTAGGAGTATGGATAGACCCTGACTTCAGCGGCCTTTACCTTAAGGTCTCTGAATTATTTGGCACATTTTACCAGGCTTCAGAGGGATCTGGTCAAGGAGTTGTCAGACTCCTCGGTAACCTACCTGAGCAGCTAGCCCAGTCCGCTAGCTCTCAGTTGGCTATCGCCAATTGCTAACTCGTCCATGAGGCTCATTTCCTGGCCGAAGGGGCGCGGTAGAGCGGCAGGCACAGAGACAAGCCTGGCTCTGGAGGCTTTCAAGTCTTCATTCGCCGACGCTCCCTTTGATGGGTCCTCATTGTTTGGACCCAAGGTGAAAGACACCCTTACCCGCTGTGAGCAAGAGGGAAAACGCTATCTGCCGAGGGGCTTATTCCACTCAAGGCCAAAGGAGGGGAAAATCGCAAGTTTTTCTCCCAACAGCAGGAAGATTCCCCGCCCAGAGGCAGAGGGCGGGAAATTTTTCAGGGAGACGCCGTCCCAGAGGCGGCAGAGGGCCCTGGAGACCGCGAGTCCTTTCGTGGCTCTTCAGCCTCCCACACGACATGAAGGATTGCCCGGCTGTGCTGCTCGAGCCAGTCGGGTGTCGCTTGCCAAGCACCTAAAAGCCTGGGAGTCAATCACTCAGGACAGATGGGTGCTTCGGATAATTGCCGGAGGTTACACCCCCTCCGTCCAAGAGAATCCCGGACCCCAGTCAAAGGGAAATAGCAGCCGCAGAAGCTTCAAAGCTGCTAGAAAGGAGTCATCCAACCGTCCCCACAGACCAGATCGGATCAGGAAATTACTCCAGGTTCTTTTAGTGCCAAAAGACAGGGGACGTGAGAGCAATATTGCAACTCAGCAGACTGAACCTATCGCTTACGAAATCCAAATTGCGAATGGTCACGTTGCAATCCATTCTCCCGTTGTTGGAGAAGGATGTTTGGATGTGCTCCATAGACCTCAAGGACGCCTATTATCACATACCGATACATCAGGCGTCCAGAAGGTATCTCAGCCTGGGAGCCAGTCATTACCAATTTTGTGCTCTGCCCTTTGGTCTCACCACAGCCCCCAGGGTGTTCACCAAGTGTTTGGCAGTAGTGACGGCTCACCTGAGGAGTCTTGGATTCCAAGTGTTTCCCTATCTCGACGACTGGCTCCTGACTGCCACCACCAGGCATCTACTTATGGACAACCTCAAAGCCACCATCTCCTGGGTGTTTCCCTAGGGATTACATTCAATTGCTCAAAGTCTGTCTTGCTGCCCTCTCAGCGCATAAAGTTTATAGGAGCAGAGATAGACTCAAGATTGATGGTCTTTCTTCCCGAAAGGATCCAACTTTACAGGGCCAAGTTCAAGCTCTGATCTCAAGATCCAAAGCCCCAGCCAGGATGGTCCTACAGGTTCTAGGCTCAATGTCTGCCACGGTACTTTTAGTTCCTCTAGCAAGGTTACACATGAGGATTCTTCAGTGGCTCTTATCAACTCAATGGTCCTTTTCAAGATCTTCCCTCAATCATCACATCATGATTACGGAAATATGCAAAAGGGACCTTCGCTGGTGGCTTCAGACATCCAACTTGGATCAGGGAAAACCCTTTGTTCTCCCTCCAGTGGTTACCCTGACGACAGATGCCTCCCAGATAGGGTGGGGGGCATTGCCTGTGCAGGTCAGTTTAGGGCTCCTGCCTTCCGTTAGAAGCTCTTCTCCACATCAACGTGTTGGAGATGAGGGCTGTACTTCTATCCCTACAGGCCTTACACAAGTTCCTTCCTCAGGGCATCATCGCCATCCACACAGACAACATGTCGGTGGTTTGGTATCTGAACAAACAAGGAGGGACCAGATCATCCCCTTTGCAGAGAGGCCATGAGAGTGTGGGAATGGGCTGTAGCTACCAACCGCTTCTTGGTAGCGACCCACATCCCGGAAAGTCAAATGTATTGGCGGACAAATTAAGCAGGACAATTCTCTCCTCACGAATGGTCTCTAAACCGCACAGTAGCAGCCCAGGTTTTCAAGAGATGGGGACGCTGCGACCTATTTAAACACCAAGTGCCAAAGGTTCTTCTCCTTGATTCCACATCAGGAAGTACCAGCCATGGATGCTCTAGCACAACCTTGGCCAACAGGGTTGCTTTATGCTTTTCCTCCAATTCCACTCCTTCCCAAAGTTATTCAAAAGCTTCTCAGCTAGGGTCTTCAATGATTCTGATTGCCCCATACTGGCCTCGTCAGATATCGTTTCGTTACCTGAAAAACCATGCAGTGCACGATCCGTGGACCTTAGACCTGATCCCGGATTTGCTAATCCATCTGTCGGGACATTGGCATCAGTCCCTTCAATCTCTGAAATTGACAGCTTGGCTCCTCCACTTCCAACCTTAGTTAGAAGTCACACACTAGACCCGGAAGTTGTTCACATTTTATCGCCCACAAACCCACCACTAACAAATTGTACCTCAGTAAGTGGAAGAGGTTTGCTATCTGGGCTCAACTCAAGGGCTTAGACCCTATCACTGCTCCTGTCCCAGAGGTTTTGAAATTCTTAACATCCCTATTTAATCAGGGATCTTCTGTCTCAACTATTAAAGTTCAACTAGCTGCTATCTCTAAATTCCATGAATCCACGGATCCTCCTTTGATGAGCAGCAGACTATGCAAAACATTCATTAAAGGAGCCTGTTAAGACCACCAGTTTTCATCCTGCACCTCCGTGATCTTGATTACATCTCCCCTTTGAACCGGCTGCTACATGCGAGTTAAAATATCTGTCATGGAAAACGGCATTCTTAGTGGCTATTAAGAAGAGTCTCAGAGCTTCAAGCCCTGTCTATTAAACCACCGTATTTGATTTTCCACAAAGATAGAGTATCACTTAGGCCTAATCCATCCTTTGTCCCAAAGGTCTGCTCTAGTTTCTGTCTTCAACAATCTCTAGAACTACCAGTTTTCTTTCCAAAATTCTCTAATGAAGCAGAATACACTCTCCATAAATTGGATGTTCACAGGCAATTACGCTTCTATTTAGACAGGACTCAGCAACTCAGAAGTCAGACCAGTTGTTTGTGTCCTTCTCAGATAATAAATTGGGCCAAACCATCACAAAAGCTACAATCTCAAAATGGATCAGAGATTGCATAACTCAGGCCTATTCTTCTTGAATAAGCAACTTGCATCATCTATCAAAGCTCATTCTACCAGAGCTATGGCTACTTCTATAGCTTTTCATTCCAAGCTCGCTATTTCGAAATTTGTGCTGCGGCTACTTGGTCCAACCCACACTTTCATTTCCCACTACAAATTGGATGTGGCATCTAAAGGACGAGCTTCATTTGGTTCCACGGTACTCAGGAGTGTTTTCCAGTGGGCCACCCAGGTTTCAGGTGCTAGGGCTGTCCCATCATTCAGAATGTAGGCGAGATAGGTTCTCATAATGTCTTTTTGTTATGTAATCATCATAACTTCAGATGTTTGGGATCCATCCATTCCTGATACCCACCTCCTTCCCTGCCTTGCAGATCAGAAGAGATTGAACGGTTTTGAGCTCCACTGTTTTTATCTTGTTTCATCTGACGATGTTATATAAGCAGGGTATGCATGTGTGCATGTATGCGGACAAACTAGATCTGGGGGACTGGTGGTGGTGCATCCTGGGATATAGTAAGCTCAGCCAATAAGAGACTTCGCTCCGAACCCATCATTCAGAATGTAGGCGAGATGGATCCCAAACATCTGAAGTTATGGTGAGTACATAACTAAAAGATTTCTTGCAGGGACAGAGCATTATCAATTCTCAGCATTGCCGTTTGGCTTATCTACTGCGCCCAGGGTGTTCACAAAATGCCTGGCATCAGTAGTGGCACACTGCAGACAGCAGGGGATTCAAATATACCCCTACTTGGACGACTGCCTCATACAAACAGACAACAAACAAACCTTAAAAGGGAATTTGGACTATGTCATGCATCTACTGCAGGCCTTGGGATACACAGTCAACATTCAGAAGTCAAAATTACTACCATCCCAACAGATTACATTCCTAGGAGCCAAACTGGACACGGAAACCCAAATGGCCTACCTCACAGAGGAAAAACAGCAGCATTTACCAGAGTACTTCAAAGGCCTAGCAAAGCTTTCCCAGCTGACTGCAAGGAAAATCCTGCAGGCCCTGGGTTTCATGGCATCTTGCATCCTTCTGATACCTTTGGCAAGACTTCATATGAGAAAGCTGCAATGGTATTTAAATAACTTATGGTCTCAACACAACAGCAGCCTAGAGGACATAATCCCACTTATTCCATGTCTGCAGAAGGAATTTCTATGGTGGGCTCAAGCCAGTCAACTAAATAAAGGCATGTCTTTCAACAGACCTCAAGCAGGCCAAATGATTACAACAGACACCTCAGACCATGGATGGGGGGCGCACATGGAGGGCAGATGCATTCAAGGTCTATGGACGCCAACGGAAGGACATCTGCACATAAACCAAAAGGAGATGTTGACAGTGATTCATGCCATCGAGACTTTCGAAAAATCACTACAACAAGGACATTTGCTAATAAGGACAGACAACACCACTGTTATGTGGTACATAAACAAGCAGGAAGGCACTCATTCTTATCCCCTCTGCAGACTAACAATGCTTCTCTGGGAAAAATCCCTGAGCCTGAAGATACACTTACAATCCCAGTTTGTACCAGGCAAGGACAATGTACTGGCGGACAATCTGAGCAGAAATTTCATGGATCCACACGAATGGATGCTGCACCCTCACATTTTCTCTCAACTGACAAGGACATGGGGAAGACCGGACGTAGATCTTTTTGCTTCCCACTTAAATCATCATCTGGAAAAGTTCTGCACGAGGACTCACCACCCTCTAGCTTGGAAAACGGATGCTCTCTCCTTCAGCTGGAATTCTCTAAAAATTTATGCATTCCCTCCCCTGCCTCTGCTGACCAAGATGATACTGAAAATCAAAGCAGAACAACCAACAGGCATCTTGATAGCTCCAGACTGGCCAAGGCAACACTGGTACCCATTGCTATTGACCATAACTCAGACCAAACCATGGCCTCTGACCCTATGGCCCCTGCTCCTAACGCAACACAATTACAGGACTGCACATCAAGACCTGAAAACATTGCATCTGACAGCCTGGAGGCTACCATGACTTCAACACCTAACTCTCTTTCCAAATCTGTTCAAGAGATCTTGCTGGAAGCACGCAGACCTTCCACCAGAAAAACCTATTCAGCCAAGTGGAAGAGATTCAGCATCTGGAATGCCAAAAGGGGTCAGGACACAGCATTACTGAGTATACCTCAGATATTAGAATACTTGGCAGAACTATTTCATACTGGACTCTCATACTCCTCAGTAAAGATCCATGCCTCAGCAATCTCAGCAAAATACAACTGTGACCCTCCAGTGTTTTCGCATCCTCTGCTAAGACAGTTTCTAAGAGGGATAAAGAATATCAAACCTCCCAGAAAACAGCCAGTACCTGCATGGGACCTCAGCTACGTGTTGGAAAAACTAACTCTTCCTCCATTTGAGCCAGCAGCAACCTCAGAAATGCAATTTCTTTCATGCAAGACTGCCTTCTTATTGGCAGTCACTTCTGCAAGAAGAGTTTCGGAGATACAGGCACTCATGGCAGTGCCCCCTTTCCTCATTTTTCATCAAGACAGAGTCTCTCTAAGAACCAATCCTACATTCATGCCAAAAGTTATTTCCAGGGTGTCTCTAAATCAAGCTATTCATCTACCTACATTCTTCCCCAATCCTCAAAATAGGGGGGGAAACTACTGCATACTTTGGACATACACAGACAACTACGCTACTACTTGGACAGAACTAAGGCCACCAGAAAGTCTGACCAGCTGTTTGTAGCCTATGCTGCTGGAGTACAAGGAAAAGCTATCTCCAAACAAACAATTTCAAAATGGATTGGACATTGCATCAGATTTTGCTATTCATTTCATGGAAAAGGTGCGCCAGCCAATATTAGGCCACACTCCACCAGAGCTATAGCCACTTCCACAGCTTTCCTAAGAGGAGTGGCAACAAAGGACATTTTAGTTTTGTACCCACCATAAATGTAGATGTCCGATAGATATGCAACTGCAGTCGGATTTTCCCACCCTTCTACCCCTCTGTATCCTTCTTTTTGGGTCCCTACCCCTTTTCCGTTCAGCTGGGGGTATCTCCTATGGTGTATCTGTTTATTACTGTTGTGCATGTTTGGGATTATTTTTATCCATTTACCAAATTTAGCCTTCCTAATTGGGCACCTGACATCTGGGGCAAGAAACACTGAAGAAGATGGCGTCGGCCAATGCCTTTATACTCCAGCCGTTGTGACGTCGGAGAGGAGGCGACACCAGCCGACGCCGGACCCAGACTTTGGAATTCGGCCGACCGAGGGCTGCCTGAGGCAGGACAACCCATTTGTTATGACTGCAGTTGCATATCTATCGGACATCTACATTTATGGTAGGTACAAAACTGTACTTTTTAGACATTTTGGATGATGTTTTCTCTGAATCCAGTTTAAACCCAGATTCCTTACCTCCAGCTCCAGCTAAACCAGACAGATACTACCGAGTTCCTGATACTCATAAGTTTCTATACAAAAGCCCTAATGCAGACCCCAAGACCATTTCCCAGGTTCCCAAAGGGGTTAAGGCCTCTACTGCTAAGAATCCACTCCCTTCTGAAAGAGATTCCAGAGCATTAGAAAGGTGGGGAAAGAAAGTGCATACTTCTGCCACATTGGCCATGAGGGCATTAAACTGCCAATTCCACATGCTAAAATACCAACAGTATTTGATTACACAGTTAAAGCAGAAGCTGATCCCTCAGACAGATCAACTAGATTTGAAAGAGATGCAGGATTTGCTGCATGCAGCAGAACAAGTGGGAAAACATACCTTGCAGTGTGGTTTTGATTCATTGGAAGCCTCATGTAGAGCAGCTGTCACAGGGTCTGTCATACGTAGGCATGCTTGGCTTAAAGAACAAGCCTTACCAGAACATGTCAAAGCAAAGTTATTGGATGCCCCATTGCAGAAAGATGTGTTATTTGGTGTCAAAGCAGAGGACGTTTTGAAGAAAATGGAAGAAAATGCAAAATCTATGCAAACAGTTAAAGATTTTTTACAGGTACAACCTCCTCGTTTCAGCAGAAACTGGCCATCAAAAAACTGGTCCTTTCCTGACCCCTAAGAGGTAGGTACAGGCACCCAAGGGGCAGAGGCCAGCCACAAGGTTCTTGCAGGCCTAGACAATGGCATACAGCAACTCAAAGAGGTGGAGATGAAAGATCTCATCCTTTCAGGAAACAAACACAATGACTTCCCCCTTCGCCAGCCAAGCAAAATTGCCCTGGCAGCACCTTTGGAAGGGAAACTGGCTCTATTTCCACACAATTGGCGCATCATAACAAAAGAAAAATGGATTCTGGACATTATTACCCGAGGCTACAGATTTCATTTCCACACTTTACCTCGGATGAGAGGCATGCCAAATCTGCCTCCAAACCAATGGACAGAGGCTCAAACGCAAATTATAGCTCTCATGGATATGAAAGCAATTCAAAAGGTACCTACAAAAGAGCAAGGTCAAGGTTTTTACTCAAGACTGTTTCTAGTCCCAAGAAAGGACAAAGCCTGGAGGCCCATCTTAGACCTTTCAATTCTGAACACATACCTGGAGGTACCTAAATTCAAAATGCTCACTCCACAGCAGCTCCTTCCCATGCTGGGCAAGGAGTCTTGGATGGTAACGTTGGACCTCAAAGAGGCATACCTGCATGTCCCTATCAGACAAGATTGCAGAAGATACCTCAGATTTTTGGCAGGTACAACGCATTATCAATTCTCTGCACTGCCCTTTGGCTTATCTACTGCGCCCAGAGTATTTACGAAATGCCTGGCATCAGCAAGTGCATATTGCAGACAGCGAGGAATACAAATTTACCTATATCTGGACGACTGCCTGATCCAAGCGGACAGCAAGGACATTCTTTTACAGCATCTGGCTTTTGTAACACAGATGCTCAGTTGCCTAGGGTACACAGTAAACAAAAAGAAGTCAAAACTAATACCCTTGCAACAAATAATATTCCTGGGTGCCAGCTTAAATACAATGGCCCAGATGGCTTACCTCACGCCAGACAAACAAAAGCAATTGACTCAATACTTCAAAAAGATAGCAACTTTTACCCAGCTCACTGCAAGGAAAATCCTGCAGGCATTGGGGTTCGTGGCATCATACATTCAAATAATCCCATATGCAAAGCTGCATATGAGAAAATTACAATGGTACCTGAAAAGTGTATGGTCTCAACACAGGCACAGCCTCGAAACAAATATACCTATCATTCCCTGCCTTCAAAAAGAGTTCCTTTGGTGGGCTCAAGCATGTCAAACAAACAAGGGTCTTCTTTTCGTCTTACCTCCAGCAAACCAAACCATAACGACAGATTCTTCAGACTACGCCTGGGGAGCACACATGGCAGGACAGTGCATACAGGGCAAATGGTCTGCAAAACAAATGCGTCTTCACATCAACCAAAAGGAGATGCTAGCTGTGCAAAATGCCCTGACAGCCTTCAAGGACCTCTTGCATCCAGGACAACTTGTAATAAGGACAGACAACACCACAGTTATGTGGTACATAAACAGGGAGGATCACACTCCTACCCTTTATGCAGACAGGCTATGACCTTATGGAACACAGCTTTGACCTACCAAGTACAACTACAAACACAATTCCTGCCAGGAAAGGAAAACATATTGGCAGACGAATTAAGCAGAAACATGGTAGACCCCCACGAGTGGAGACTACACCCACAAGTATTTTCAATGATAACTCAAAGATGGGGATGTCCAGACATAGATCTATTTGCATCCCCCAACAATTGCCAATTACAAAAATTCTGCACAAGGACTTATCACTCCCTAGCCTGGAAAGTGGACACTCTATCATTCAGTTGGACAACACTGACAAGTCTATGCCTTCCCTCCACTACCTCTGTTGACCAAGGTTTTACTGAAGGTCAGATCAGAGAGACAACAAATGATCCTCATTGCTCCGGACTGGCCACGCCAGCACTGGTACCCATTACTAAGGAACTTGACTCACAGCCCTCCATGGATCTTGCCTCAGTTCCCACTACTGTTGACTCAGAAAAACTATCAAACCCGTCACAGCCAGCTCAGAACTTTAAATTTAGCTGCATGGAGAATTCCTTAAATTATCAATCAACACTTCTCTCAAAGGACGTCCTGAATGTAATTATGGAGGCCAGGAGGCCCAGCACCAGGAAGACTTACTCAGGCAAATGGAAAAGATTTTGTGCATGTCACCAGGCTAAAGGTCAAAATCCATGGATTCCAAACATTCCTCACATACTGCAATACCTAACTGAGATGCTACACAAAGGCCTTTCCTTCTCCTCCATTAAGATCCATTCTTCAGCCATTTCAGCTCAGTATAATACGGATCCCCCAATTTTCTCACACCCTTTACTTGGACAGTTTCTCAGAGGTGCTAAGAATATAAGACCCCCCAGAAAACCACCAACACCAACTTGGGACCTGAACTTCGTTTTAGAAAAGTTAACACTGCCTCCTTTCAATCCAGCATTCTCAGCAAAACTACAATACTTGTCTTGGAAAACAGCCTTGTTACTGGCTATTACCTCAGTACGCAGGGTCTCAGAACTACAAGCACTTATGGCAGTGGAACCTTTCATCATTTTCCATCAGGACAGGGTCTCTTTACGAACTAACCCTACCTTCATGCCCAAGGTAGTATCCAGTGTGGCTTTGAATCAGACCATTCATGTACCCACCTTTTATCCTAACTTTTAATTCCATCTGAAGGTTTAAAGTACATGTTTTTAGATTTTATTTGTAAATGTTGATATATTATGGTAATTTTTTTGTTTATTTCTTACTTTAGTAGTATTGTAGAGGAGCTTTTCTCCCCGGGCCTCCACTGAAAATGGACATGTATCCAGTTGGACTAGCCCGGTAAACAAATGTAGAATAAAATAAATAAAAAATAAAGGAGAAAGGCTCCTTCACTCTTTGGACATTCACAGACAGCTACGTTACTATTTATACAAGACAAAGATCTTCAGAAAAATTGACCAACTCTTTGTATCATATGCTGCAGGTTCACAAGGAAAGGCTATTTCAAAACAGACCATCTCCAAATGGATAGCACATTGTATCCGCTTTTGCTACTCGCACCATGGGAAGGCAGTGCCTGTCAATATTAGATCCCATTCTACCAGGGCTACTGCAACCTCAGCAGCCTTTCTCAGAGGGGTTCCAAGCAAAGACATTCTGGAGGCAGCTACTTTGGAGTTCAGTGCACACCTTTACCAAGCAGTACAACCTTCCATTATACTCAAAAACCAGGGCTGGTTTTGCCACTGCAGTTCTGCAGGGCATCCTAGCATCACCTAACCCAGTCTAGTACCAGCCACCCTTCCATAGCTTTGGGATTCTACCCAAGTGTGATGACTGCAGCAGTATAGCCCGATGAACATAGTACAGTTTTGTACCTACCATAAATGTAGATGTTCGAGTGGTTATACTGCTGCAGTCCAGGTTACCCTCCCTCCATCCCCTCTACATACCAAGGTGTTAGTTACAATTCCATGTACTTCAATATATTGGATGTATGCATGTCTATATGGTGTATTTGCTAACAGCTAGTACTATTTCTTGTCTACTAAGGTATTGTTGCATAGCTATTGTATTGCCTTCCAACTTAGGGGCACCAGACATCTGGGGCAAGAAAAACTGAAGAAAATGGCGTCCGCTGTCTCTCTTATACCCCTGTCGCACTGACGTCAGGGAAGAGGCGACGACAACTGACGCCGGACCAAGACTTTGGGATTCGGCCGACTGCGGGACCGCCTGATGACAGGATAACCCAAGTGTGATGACTGCAGCAGTATAACCATTTGAACATCTACATTTATGGTAGGTACAAAACTGTACTTTCTCCTTCTTGAAACAGGAAATTTAATGGTGGATGGCTCAGGTGGCCAAGAACCCAGGCCTCCCTCTCCAAATACCCACACCCACACAGACCATAGATACAGACACTTTCAATCTGGGATGGGGTGCAACACTAGAACAAAGACAAGTGAAGGGTTTGTGGACAGACACACACAAAGTATAGAGCACATAAATGTCAGAGAGATGAGGGCAATCCTTCTTGCTCTACAAGCCTTCCAACCCTACCTCTAGAGCAAGGCCCTTTCAAGATATTCACTGACAACATCACAGTCCTGTATTATCTCAACAGAAAGGGAGGGACCAAATCATACCTCCTATGCAGACTAGATCTGCAGGTCTGGAAACTGGCCCACCTCACAGGGAATTACCCTACAGGCAGCCTACATACCATCCCTGCACAACTCCCAGGTAGATTATCTAAGTAGGACCATCTCGAACAACCACGAATGGATGCTTCACAGAGATTTTCCTGGAACTGGTCCACAGGTGGGGGGTATACCTCAAACAGACCTGTTTGCCTCCTCCATAAACAGGCAACTTCCTAGTTACTGCACCAGGACCCCCGGCCCAAGGCACTAGGAACAGATGCTTTTAATGTAATTTCTCTATGCCCCCCTCCTTGATTCAAAAGGTGCTGCTGAAAATTCAGCAGGACTCACCAAAAACCTTTCTGGTGACTCCCTACTGGCCAAGAGAGCACTGGTTCCCCCTTCTCCTTCATTTGTCCAAGGGCAATCACCACAAGTTACCCCCCTCAGTGGACCTGCTCACACAGCACAAGGGAACACAGATAAACCCATATTGGCAATCCCTGCACCTCACCCTGTTCTGATTCTGATCCCCTTCAGACACCTGTTCAGTGAGGGTGTGCTTAATGTCCTGCAGGAGACCAAGAAACCTAACACAAGAAAATTCTCTCAAAGTAGAAAAGGTTTTCTGTTTGGTGTCAAAAAAGACAGTTGGATCTGCTGGAAAGGAACATCCCTTTTATCCTGTCTTACCTGTGCGAACTATTGCAGACAGGACTGGCCTACTCATCTTTAGAAGCACACCTGTTTCCAATTTCTGCCCGTCTACCTCTGGATCACCCCTTGCATCCAGACTTCCTGCTAAACTCTTCCTCAAAGGGGTACTTCACTTGAGACCTCCCAGGAAACCGTCCCCTCCTCCCTGGGACCTTAACTGTGTATTAGAAAAACTCACCCTAGCCCCTTTTGAGCCAGCAGACAAAGCTTCCCTAAAATTTTGCACATAGAAAACTGTTTTATTGGTGGCTCTGACTTCATGCAGGAGGGTTTCAGAGCCGCAAGCTCTAATGGCCACACCACCTCTTTTAGTCTTCCACCTTGACAGGTTTACTCTCAGGACTAACCAGTCTTTCGCGCCCAAAGTAATACATGACCTATTCTTGAACAAGCCAGTCACCTGCCCACCTTTTTCCCCAATCCGCAGGGAGATAGTGAGAGAGTACTTCATTCCCTAGGCGTCCACAGACAACTTGGGTTTTATCTACATAAAACCAAGTCCATTAGGAAATCAGACCAACTGTTTGTCTCCAGGGCCATTTCATTGTGTTACCTATACCCTGGGAAAACCTTGCAGGGCAATGCCAAAGCCCACTCCACCAGAGCAATGGCCTCTTCTGGAGCCTTCTTTAAGGGACTAGACACCAACAACATCCTTGAAGCAGCTACTTGGTCCTCTGTGCATACCTTTACCAAGCACTACAAGCTGGACCATATCTCTAGAGCCAGGGTGGGGTTTGCCAGGGCTATCCTACACGGATTCCTGGAAAACTCTTCCAGGCCATCACCCAATCCTCAGTGAACTTTGGCACTCATCCACATGTAGAATACTACAGCACTGAAACAGAAGGATATAAGAAAGTTTTGTAAAATCTTACAATAACCATAGATGTCCTGCCTTTCCATGTTGCAGTATTCCTTCCCACCCTCCTTCCCCCTCCTGTCGTGAGTTCATAGGTAGGTACTAGGCTATCTACCCAAAGGCATTTATAAGCCTAGCTGGAATGTGTTGGCTTTCGCCATCCCCTTAGATTAGTTCCCTGTCCCAGCAGAGCCACTGAAGTGATCCCCAGGGTAAACTTTGTTTCCCATCCACTCGTCAAAGTTTCTCTTGAAGAGTGTTCGTGAAGAGCTCTGCCTAATGTAGATTGTAATCTTTAAAACCACAGTAACGAAAAAGACCAGTGGTATCTGTATCTTTAAAACCACAGTAACGAAAAAGACCAGTGGTATCTGTTTCTTCTGTTCACCAGACGTTTTTTTTATTCCAAAATGTAAAATCTCTTAGCGCCTCGGCTGCAACCAGCCTTTACAGAGTAAAATTCTTTTTCTACAGGACTTCATTTTATACATACAAGCATAATTAATCAATTACATTCAATTAGCTAAAAATCCAAAACACTTTTTCTTAAAGCTAAAACATTACTAAATAAAACTTTGCCGATTACATTCCTTAGTCAAACCATTAGATTGTAAAGTGTTATATTTAATGATAAAAATTGATTCTTTTTTTCTAAGTAAATGTTTTAACATTTCTGAGACCTGCTCTAAAACTGTTGCTTTTAAGTTCTTAATGTCTCCTAGATGTACTCTATTAAAATGCTCTGCTATGGGACTTATAACTTTATTTTTCTTAATGTCCCTAACATGTTCTTTTATTCTTCCACTTAGGCTTCTTTTGGTCTCACCTACATAATATTTTTTGCATGAGCATCCTATAGCATAGACGATCCCCTTGCTTGTGCAAAAGAAAGTTCCTTGAGTTTCAAACTTTTTTTCATTAATTCTCTCAAAAGTTGTTGTTATATGTTGGCAAATAGAACACTTTCCACAAGGAATGGTTCCCAGTTTTGTTAAACTTTTAGTAACTTTTTCTTTTGGTTTAATACATTTACTATGAACCAAGAAATCCTTTAAATTCCGTCCTCTTTGAAATGAAAACCTTAGTTCTATTTGTGAAAGTGATAATACTTCTTTTTTTACCTGTTTCCAGTACCCCTTTATCAGTTCATTTAACCTATCTGAAAAAGGGTATATTTAGAAACAAAAAACAAAGAACTATCAGTTGATGTTTTATTTTAATTTTTATAGTTTCCTACATTTTTATTATGAAAGTTTTTATTCCTTGCTTCAAAACTTCCATAAATTTTAGCATAACTGTCTAATACTTTGTCTTGTTTGTAGCCTCTGCTTATGAACATAGCTATAGTTTTCTTAGCTTCCTTCCATGATTCATTTTCATCACTACATAATCTCTTTAACCTTCATAATTCTCCATAAGGGATGGAAGTTAAAGTATGATTAGGATGACAACTAGTAGCATGCAACATCAAATTAGCTTGATTTAATTTTCTATGTATACTAGTTTTAATTCTTCTCTTTGTTTTTCCTTCTAAATTAATATCCAAAAAATTTACCACTGATCCTACTTGTGCCCCATCAAATTGAATTTCATACTTATTATTATTAAGATACTGTAGAAATTCTGGTACCTTATCACTACCCCCTTGACATACAAATATTAGGTCATCTATAAATCTGAAATATTTTATAACATGACCTCCATAAAATATACTTCTCTATATGTGTGTATTCTCCACTAGCCCCATAAACAGATTTGCATACACTGGGGCAAAAGCTGCCCCCATTGCTGTACCTTTATTCTGTTTATATAGGCTTCCTTCAAATTAGAATCTTGTTCCAGAGCATGGGAAATCTCTGGGACAGGAATCTATCCCTCCAGCAAGTCCTATTTATTGTTGTGGTGAGATTTAGATCCCTAGAACATGTGGCTCGAGGGGATATGGTTTTCTATAGGTGCAGCATGTCCCATCAATTCTGGGTTGGACATAGCTTTGTTTGTCAGGCAGAGATCACCTCTGAGTAGGCGGTATGCAACCGAGTACGGCTGGAGTTTCTTCAGTCAAGTTGCATAGGACATCTATTTGAGGACAGTGATCCTCTTGGTGAGGTACTTCTGTGGTCTTTCCAGCTGTTTTGTAAGGTACATCCCAAATGGGGCATTGTACTCTGATGGGTCTAATGAGTGATGCGTAGAGGGGGCCACAGTGACCTCTTTTGATCTGGATGCAAACCCTTTTGTGATTAGGTGGGCCACATAGAAGGATTTTCTAACCACTTTGGTAATGTGATTATCAAAGGAGAGATTACTATCTACTTGGATCCCCAGATCTCTTATTACGTCTTTCGTATTTAGGAGGCTACCACCTATGGGGTAGTTTGTGGGTACTTTTTTTCCAAAGGGGATGACTATGCACTTTTTGGCATTTAGCTTCTGGCTATGGTTTTGACACCAGGCATCTGTCTCAGTGAGACCCTTTGGAGGATGTCTGTGTCAGCCGGAGAGTCAATTATAGCCCCTAGTTTGCAGTCGTCTGCAAACTTGGTCAGCCATAGTCCTCATGTGCTTGCCTGTACCTCTGAGAAGTATATGCCGAACAGGAGGGGTCCTAGGACTAAGCCCTGGGGAACGCCACTTCTAACCAGGTTTAGAGTCAAACCTAGCTCCCGCAAATCTTACCATGTGGGTTCTGTCCATGAGTCAGTTGGCAACCCATCTTGTGTTGTAGGGGTTTATGTTCAGGCTGGTGAGCTTGTCTATACCAGAATGGGGAATGGTGTCAGAGGCCTTTGCGAGGTCTAGGTAGGCTGTGTGGACCACCTTTCCGTAGTCTATAGCCTTGGTAACCGTCTCAAAGAAGTCCACCAGGTTTAGGAGACCAGATCTGCCCCTAACAAAGCCGAACTGGGTAGGGTCCAGTGTTTTGAGATTCCCAATGTCTCTGTTAATGAGATCCATGCTAATGCACTCCATAGCCTTGCAGACCAAGCTAGTCAGGCTTATAGGACGATAGTTCCCGGGGTCTGTTGTGGATCCACCTTTGTGAAGCGGAATAACTGTTGCTGTGCGCCACTCTATGGGCAACGTAGCCTGTGGAGAGGCTGAGTTTGAACAGTGTGTTTAGGTAAGGGGTTAGATGTTCATCGTGCATACAGCTGCAGTCATAACAGATGGGTTATCCTGCCGTCAGGCGGGTCCTCGGTCGGCCGAATTCCAAAGTCTAGGTCCGGCGTCGGTTGTCGTCGCTTCCTCCCTTACATCAGTGCGGCAGGGGTATAAAAGAGGCAGCCAACGCCATTTTCTTCATTCTTTCTTGCCCTGCAGTGCCCGAAGCAGAAGCAGTTCGCAAGTGCCGGTCGGCCAGCTCCTGAGATTTACAAAATATTTCAGCCGAAGTCTTCTTGAAAGCTAAGTACCCCGTTGGGGAAACTTTTCTTGCCTCAGACCGATGTCAGACAAAGTTAATAATTGCATTTCATGTGGGAAGCAAACACCGCATAAGGATTTCCATTCTTACTGTATACCTTGCTTAGGCCCAGAACACGACGTCTCGGCCTGTCGTTTTTGTGCTAGATTCAACAAACGCACTATCACGCGTCGGACGGAGTTCGCCTTTCACTTTTTTGGCAAAAAATTTAATTATATTATGTCGTTGGATACTCCGACTCCAGTTTTGAGCAAAAAACGCAAAGATAAGGACCGGAATACGAGGTCCGCACCACCTACTGATACCACGCTAAGGCCGACTACCAGTTCTCCGGTACTCAGTGCAGTGCCTACGCAGCCCCTGAGTACCGATGACAATGCATTACCGGTGTCTTCAGTACCCGAGGTCGCAGCCTCCTCGGCCCCCATTCCTACTACAGATACCGACGACACTCCTGGCGGGGAAACTCAGAATTTAGACAGGCCTGCCATTACTCAAGGAGTCTTCAGGCCTTCCTCCTTCTCTATTAAAGCCTTCACTAAATCTGAAACAGCCATGAAAATCAAAAAACAGGTTCCTCAGACACCCTGTCAAAGCACCATGCCTAAAAAATAGATGCTTAAAATGGCTGAGGATTTGATTACTCTTATCAGGGGTTCTCAACCCCCCCCTCTGACAAAAGGCCCAGATTAGAGGAAGACTACCCTTCCTCAGATCAAGCTTCTCTTACCTTAGAACTATCTGAGGACAGGATTGTGACTATTCTCCATTCGAAGACTCTGATGCAGAGGAGTCTATTCCCTCTGTCTCCCCTCCTGAGGACTTCTCTTTTGGGGAAACCCTGCATACATTGAGGGAACACTGTCACTGGGAAGGCCAAGATTACTCAGATTCCAAGAAAAGGCTCAGGGAATTTCTTCTGCTCCCCCAGCATAGGCCTCTGGCTATCCCGCCTGTTTTAGATATATTGGATGATGTGTACACAGAAGCCAGCCTTAATCCTGATTCTTTGCCTCCAGCTCCTGTTAAACCAGACCGGTATTACCGGGTTCCTGATTCTCACCAGTTCCTATATAAAAGCCATACTGCTGACCCAGAAACTATTTCACAGGGTCCCAAGGGAATTAAGGCCTCTACTGCTAAAAACCCATTACCTTCAGAGAGAGATTCCAGATCTTTAGAAAGGTGGGGGGAAAAAGGTGTACACCTCGGCCACTTTAACCATGAGGGCATTAAACTGTCAATTCCATCTGTTAAAGTATCAACAGTTTTTGATATCTCAGCTGAAAAGCAAAATGACACAACCAGATTTAAAAGAGTTGAAGGATTTGTTGCATGGTGCAGAGCAAGTGGGTAAACATACCTTGCAGTGTGGTTTTGATGCTTTAGAGGCCTCAAGTAGAGCTGCTGTTACGGGGTCTGTTATACGTAGGCATGCTTGGCTCAAAGAGCAAACCTTACCAGATCATGTCAAAGCTAAATTATTAGATGCACCTCTTCAAGAAGATGTATTGTTTGGTGTTAAAGCAGAGTAGGTGCTAAAGAAAATGGAGGAAAAAGCAAAATCAATGCAAACAGTGAAAATTTTCCTGCAGGTACAGCCTCCACGTTACAGCAGAAACTGGCCTTCAAAAAATTGGTCCTTTCCAGCCACGGACAGACCTCAAACGGGCAGATACAGGCATCCAAGGGGTAGAGGGCAACCTCAAGGATCTTTCAGAGCCAGACAGTGGCAAGCACCAACTCCAAGAGGTGGAGAAGATAGATCACAGTCTTTTAGAAAGCAGACGCAATGACTTCCCCCTACACCTGCCAAGCAAAGCTTTAATGGCAGCACCTTTGGGCGGAAAACTGACATTATTCTCAAAAAATTGGCATATTGTTACAAAAGACAAATGGATTCTGGACATTATAGACAGAGGCTACAGGTTCCACTTTCACACCCTTCCAAAAATGAGAGGCATGCCAAACCTGCCACAAAATCAAAGGGCAGAGGCACAAAAACATATTTCAGCTCTCATGGACATGAAAGCAATTCAAGAGGTACCTGCAAAAAAACAAGGTCAAGGGTTTTATTCCAGACTATTCCTGGTACCAAGGAAGGACAAAGATTGGAGACCTATCTTAGACCTACCCATCCTAAACACATACCTACAGGTGCCAAAATTCAAGATGCTCACATTACAGCAGCTTCTTCCCATGCTGGGCAAGGAGTCTTGGTTGGTAACATTGGACCTCAAGGAGGCATACCTGCATGTCCCTATCAGACAAGATTGCAGAAGATATCTCAGATTTCTTGCAGGTTCAATCCATTACCCATTCTCTGCATTGCCCTTTGGCTTATCTACTGCGCCCAGAGTGTTTACGAAATGCCTGGCATCAGTAATCGCCTTCTGCAGACTACACGGGATACAAATTTACCCATATCTGGATGACTGCCTGATCCAAGCGGACAGCAAGGACATACTTCTGCAGCACCTGGCGTTTGTAATAAAACTGTTGAACTTCCTGGGATACACAGTCAACAAAAAGAAATCAAAACTAATACCCTCTCAACAAATAATTTTCCTGGGTGCCAACTTGGATACAACCACCCAGATGGCCTACCTCACGGCAGACAAGCAAGGGCAACTGTCTCAATACTTCAGAAAAATGGCAACTTACACCAGGCTAACTGCAAGGAAAGTCCTGCAGGCTCTGGGATTCATGGCATCGTGCATCCTACTTATCCCATGTGCAAAGCTGCTTATGAGGAAACTTCAATGGTACCTAAAAACTTATGGTCTCAACACAGCCACAGCTTGGAAGCAATTATACCACTCATTCAATGCCTTCAAAAGGAATTTATGTGGTGGGCTCACGCTTGCCAAAGAAACACAGGTCTTCCTTTCTGTGTACCTCAAGTAACTCAAATCATCACAACAGACGCCTCAGACTACGCCTGGGGAGCACACATGACAAATCAGTGCATTCAGGGAAAATGGGCACGAAAAGAGAAGCTCCTTCACATCAACCAAAAGGAAATGCTAGCCATGCAAAAGGCTATTATGACCTTCAAAGACCTACTGCATCCAGGCCAGCTATTGATAAGGACAGACAACACCACAGTGATGTGGTACATAAACAAACAGGGGGGAACTCATTCATACCCCCTGTGCAGGCAAGCCATGACCCTATGGAACACAGCACTGGAAATGAAAATTCAAGTACAGGCACAATTCCTGCCAGGAAAGGAAAACACACTGGCAGACAACCTAAGCAGAAATATGACAGATCCACACGAATGGAAGTTGCATCCTCAAATTTTCACAAAGATAACTCAGGCATGGGGACAGCCAGACATGGATCTCTTTGCTACACACACAAATTGCCAGTTGAAAAAATTTTGTTCAAGGACCTATCATCCACAGGCCTGGGAAGTGGACGCACTTTCCTTCAATTGGGCAACGTTGACGGTCTATGCCTTCCCGCCTCTTCCTCTGCTGCCCAAAGTTCTATTAAAAGCCAGAGCAGAGAGGCCGAAAATGATTCTCATTGCTCCAGACTGGCCAAGGCAACACTGGTATCCGCTCCTGAAGAGCCTGACACATTCCCCACCATAGATCCTACCTCTAGTCCCTCTTCTGTTGTCCCAGCACAACTACAAAACTCTTCACAGCCATCTCAAAACTGTAAATCTAGCTGCATGGAGAATTCCTTGATTTTACAACAGTTTCTCCTCTCCAAGGAGGTGCAGGATGTCATCTTGGAGGCCAGAAGACCTTCTACTAGAAAGGCCTACTTCGCGAAATGGAAACGATTTTGTGCCTGGAATCAAAAGAAGGGACAGAATCCTTGGGTAATAAATATACCTCAAATTTTACAGTACCTAGCTGAGATGTTAAACAATGGACTTTCCCTCTCCTCCATCAAGATCCACGCTTCAGCCATTTCTGCACAATACAACACAGATCCTCCTTTATTCTCACATCTTCTCTTAAGGCAGTTCCTCAGAGGGGCAAAGAATATAAAACCCCCAAGGAAACTACCAGTCCCTGCTTGGGACCTCAACTTCGTATTGGAAAAGCTGACCCTTCCTCCCTTCGAGCCAGCTTCTTCATCAGAATTACAGTACTTGTCATGGAAAACAGCCTTTCTTCTGGCTATCACCTCAGCTCGCAGTGTTTCGGAGCTACAGGCCCTCATGGCTGTGCAACCATTCATCATTTTCCATAAGGACAGTGTTTCCTTACGAACCAACCCTACCTTTATGCCAAAGGTAGTATCCAGTGTAGCTTTGAATCAGACTATCCACTTACATACCTTTTATCCTAATCCACAGAACAAAGGGGAAAGGCTACTACATTCCTTGGACATTCACAGACAACTTTGTTATTATTTGGACAGGACAAAGCCATTCAGGAAATCTGAGCAACTCTTTGTGTCCTATGCTGCTGGTGCTCAAGGAAAGACTATTTCCAAACAGACAATTTCAAAATGGATAGCCCACTGCATACGCTTTTGTTACTCATTTCATGGAAAAACTGTGCCTGCATGCGTCAGATCCCACTCCACCAGAGCCACAGCTACCTCTGCAGCCTTCCTCTGGGGGGTCCCTACCAAGGATATTTTGGAAGCAGCCACCTGGAGTTCAGTGCACACTTTCTCCAAGCACCATCACCTCCTACTATACTCTAAATCTAGAGCGGGCTTTGCCACAGCAGTCCTGCAGGGCATCCTAGCCCCTCCTAGTTCCACTTAGTGCCTACCACCCTTACTTAGCTTTGGGATTCTACCCATCTGTTATGACTGCAGCTGTATGCACGATGAACATAGTACAGTTTTGTACCTACCATAAATGTAGATGTTCGAGTGCTCATACAGCTGCAGTCCAGGTTTCCCTCCCTCCAACCCCTCTTAGGACAGGCCTTATGACAAACCCTTTTCATATAACCTTTTGGGGTACTCTTTTATGGTGTATTTGCTTGCAACTACTGTTTTTGATTTATCAACATTGCATTTTTGCATAACATTATGTTTGCCTTCCTTCTGGGGGCACCTGACATCTGGGGCAAGAATAACTGAAGAAAATGGCGTCGGCTGCCTTTTTTATATCCCTGCCGCACTGACGTCAGGAAGGAAGTGATGACAACCGACACCGGACCTAGACTTTGGAATTCGGCCGACCGAGGACCCGCCTGACGGCAGGATTAACCCATCTGTTATGACTGCAGCTGTATGAGCATTCGAACATCTACATTTATGGTAGGTACAAAACTGTACTTTCATCTTTGAGCTCATGTAGGACGCAACCTTCGACACCGTCCGGTTCCATTAATGCTGTGTTTTTGGCTTTGGAGAGGGCTGTTTTAACCTGAATGTCTGTGATTTCAGGGGCACTACATTCTTCTGCTATGGCTGGCATGGGTGGCAATGAAGAGTTAACGAATAGCTGGGTAACTACAGCAGAGCTAGTAAGAGAGATGGCTAGAAAGGTGCTTGGTGTGACATCTGGAAAGAGGAAGGAGGACAAGGAGACCTGGTGGTGGAATGAAGAAGTACAGGAGAGTATACAGAGAAAGACGTTTGCGAAGAAGTGGAATTGTCAGAGAGATGAAGAACGTAGACGAGTATAAGGAGATGAGGTGCATGGCAAAGAGAGAGGTGGCGAAGGATAAGGCGTATGACTAGTTGTATAAAAGGTGGACACTAAAGAGGGAGAAAAGGACCTGTACCGATTGACTAGACAGAGGGACTGAGCTAGTAAAGATGTGCAGCAGGTAAGGGTGATAAAGGATAATGAGGGAAACTTACTCACAAGCGAGGAGAGTGTGTTGAGCAGATGGAAAGAGTACTTTGAGGGGCTGATGAATGAAGCAAATGAGAGGGAGAGAAGGTCGGATGATGTGCGGATAGTGAATCAGGAAGTGCAGTGAATTAGCAAGAAGTAAGTAAGGATAGCTATGAAGAGGATGAAGAATGGAAAGGCTGTTGGTTTAGATGACATACCTGTGGAAGCATGGAGGTGTTTATGTGAAATGGCAGTGGAGTTTTTAACTAGATTGTTTAATGAAATCTTGGAAAGTGAGAGGATGCCTGAGGAATGGAGAAAAAGTGTTTTGGTATTGATTTTTAAGAATAAGGGTGATGTGCAGAGCTGTAGTAACTACAGAGGGATTAAATTGATCAGTCACAGCATGAAGTTATGGGAAAGAGTAGTGGAAGCTAAGTTAAGAAGGGAGGTGGTGATTAGTGATCATCAGTATGGGTTGATATCAGGAAAGAGCACTACAGATGCAATGTTTGCTTTGAGAGTGATGATGAGGAAGTACAGAGAATGTCACAAGGCGTTGCATTGTGTCTTTGTGGATTTAGAGAAAGCATATGACAGGGTGCCTAGAGAGGAGGAGTTGTATTGTATGAGGAAGTCGGGAGTGTCAGAGAAGTATGTAAGAGTGGAACAGGATATGTACGAGGGTAGTGTGACAGCGGTGAGGTCTGCGGTGGGAGTGACGGATGCGTTTAAGGTGGAGGTGGGATTACATCAAGGTTCAGCTCTGAGCCCTTTCTTATTTCTAATGGTGATTGACAGGTTGACAGATGAGATCAGACAGGAGTCCCCGTGGACTATGATGTTTGCAGATGACATTGTGATCTGTAGTGTGAGAGTAGGGAACAGGTGGAGTAGACCCTGGAGAGGAGGAGATATGCTCTAGAGAGAAGAGGAATGAAGGTCAGCAGGACTAAGACAGAATATGTGTGTGTGAATGAGAGGGAGGATAGAGGAATGGTGAGGATGCAGGGAGTAGAGGTGGCGAAGGTGGATGAGTTTGAATACTTGGGCTCAACAGTTCAGAGTAATGGTGAGTGTGGAAGAGAGGTGAAGAAGAGAGTACAGGCAGGATGGAGTGGGTGGAGAAGAGTGTCAGGAGTGATTTGTGACAGACGAGTACCAGTAAGAGTGAAAGGGAAGGTCTACAAGAGGGTAGTGAGACCAGCTATGTTATATGGGTTGGAGACAGTGGCACTGACAAAAAGGCAGGCGTCAGAGCTTGACATGGCAGAGCTGAAGATGTTAAGATTTGCACTGGGTGTGACGAGGATGGACAGGATTAGGAATAAGTATATTAGAGGGTCAGCCCAGGTTGGAAATTTTGGAGACAAAGCCAGAGAGGCAAGATTACGTTGGTTTGGACATGTGCTAAGGAGTGATGCAGAGTATATTGGGAAAAAGATGCTAAGGATGAAGCTGCCAGGTAACAGGAAAAGAGGAAGGCCTAAGATAAGGTTTATGGATGTGGTGAGAGAGGACATGCAGGTGGTTGGTGTGACAGAGCAAGATGCAGAGGACAGGAAGAAATGGAAGCAGTTGATCTGCTGTGGCGACCCCTGACACAGGAGCAGCCAAAAGAAGACGACAACATTCTTCTGGTATGGCTATGGGCCCTTTTGGGGGTGAGAGGGGGGTGAAGTTTGCACTGAATCTGTCTGCCAGGATGTTGGCGATATCGGTCAGTTCAGTGTATTTTGTGCTGTTCTGCACTAACTCAGAGCAGATCTGAGAATTGCCACTTAGATTCTTGATGTAGCTAAAGAATGCCTTGTTGGTTATCTTTGGAGTCCTTGCCTTGACAATTTTTCTTTCAAACTAGCCTTGGACAATTTTATAAGGGATCGTAGTTGCTGATACTGATCAGGGATCTCTTCCCTTCTTGGGATTTTACTCTTTTCTGTACTAGTTTTCTCCTTCTATTGTATAGCTTGTTTATGGCAGGGGTACACCAGACTGGTTTCCTTTTCTTGGAGGAGTGAGTCTTGGTTTTGCTTGGGATATCACGATCCATGCATTCTTGTAGGTGCCTGTAGAGTGCATTAGTAAAGGATTTTTCAGCTTGGGCAAGCGTTATCCTTTAGCATGGGGGATTTGAAACTTTCCACCTCGGTCTTAAGTAACGTGAAGTTTGCTTTTGAAAAGTGTTTCACGGTGGTTTCTATGACTGGGGGTGGGGGCAGAATGTGGATATCCAGAGTGATTAGTTTATGGTCAGATCTAACCAGCGAGGTGTTGACCTCTTGTGTGGAACACCGGTCGCCCATGTTGGTGATGACCAGGTCCAGTATGTTGTCACCTCTGGTGGGGGTGTTGACCAGTTGATCCAGGGCATTTGAGTTTATAAATTCTAGGAAATGTTGGGCAAGGGAGTTAGTACTTGAGTAGCTTTCCCAGTTAATCTCTTCATTCTCATCTAGTATCCCAGTGGGAATACTCTTGCTCCCACCCCACATAACAAACACTAATAAAGTCTATCTTCCCTCCTCACCAACAGTTGTCCTATTTTCCCCCAACTCATACATTATTATTCTTATGGATCTTCCATAAATGCACTAGGCTGCACCTCTTCATTTGTATGCTTCTAATACATATGACTTTTCAATATATTTGCAGTATTCCACATGTCTGTATCTTCTACAAGTTTCATCTCCAGTCCGTACTACTCGTAATGTTTCTTAAACTAATGAAATTGTTGTCTGTTGTCTGTATCATCTGTAAGTTTCATCACAAGTCTGTATTACTCCTAATGTCTCGTGTGCTAGTTGAAATTGTATAGTGAATCTCAATTCTTTATATCTGTAAGTTTTATCATAACTCTGTACTACTCCTAATGATACATGTGCTATTTGAAATTGTTTAAGTGATTCTTAAATTTTGTTTATCTATCATTAATAAGCTATTATAACCTAGATTGTTTGGAGCTTTTCTGAATCTAAACAGAGACTTAGGGATTTTCTTCTACTTCCTCGGCATAGGCCTTTGGCTATACCTCCTGTTTTAGACAATGTTGATTATGTTTTTTCAGAATCTAGTATGGCTCCTGATTCTCTGCCTCCAGCTCCTTGTAAGCCAGACTGATACTACAGGGTTCCTGACTCCCATAAATTCCTTTTAAAAAATCCTATTACATATCCTGAAACCATTTCTCAGGGTCCCAAGGACATTAAGGCCTCTACTGCTAAAAATCCTATCCCTTCTGATACATATTCTAGGATTCTAGATAGATTGGGTAAGAAGGTTTACACTTCTGCAACCTTGGCAATCAGGGCTTTGAACTGTCAATTTCATATGCTTAAATATCAACAGCATATCATGGGACTGCTTAAACAGAAAATGATGTTAATTTCTGACTGTGTGGAAAATAAAGATTTACAGGATTTATTGCATTCAGCTGAACAAGTTGGAAAACATACTTTGCAATATGGTTTTGATTCTTTGGAGGCCTCTTGCCGGGCTGCTGTAACTGGGTCTGTGTTAAAAAGGCATGTTCAAAGAGCAAACTTTGCCTGATCGTGTTAAAGCAAAATTGTTGGATGCTCCTTTACAACAGGACCGTCTCTTTGGTAATAAGGCTGAAGAAGGTTTAAAAAAGGTGGAAGATGAAGTTAAATCTATGCAAACTGTGAAAGATTTCTTAGAAGTGCAACCTCCAAGATTTAGTAGGCACTGGCCTACTTAGAACTGTTCCTTTCCAATTCCTTCGAGAGCCACTCAAGTCAACCCCAGACATGCCAAATAATCCAGATTTCAGTCACAAGGGACTTTTAGAACAAAACAATGGGGTGCCTCCTCCAAATCTGGAAACAACAAGTCACCTCCCTATGATAAGCAGTCTCAGTGACTTCCCTTTACACTTGCCAAGCACTTACCTTTTGGATGCCCCTTTGGGAGGAAAATGGGCACTTCATTCAAGAAACTGGCAACTTATAACCCTGGACAAATGGGTTTTAAATATTTTATCCCAGGGATACAGATTTCTTTTACACACGTTGCCAATCCCAAACGGATGGCCAGACCTGCCTTCAAATCAATGGGCAGAGGCCCAGAAACAAGTAGTGTCCCTCATGAACATGGGGGCTGTTCAACCGGTTCCAGAAGAGGAAAAGGGACAAGGTTTCTATTCATGTCTTTTCCTGGTACCCAGAAAAGACAAATCATGGCATCCAATTCTGGACTTATCTACCCTAAACATTTCTGAACATTCCAAAATTCAAGATGCTGACTCTTCAACAGTTACTTCCTATGCTAGGCAAAGATGCCTGGTTGGTAACTCTAGACTTAAAAGAGGCTTACCTGCATGTCCCAATCAGAGAATCTTGCAGAAGGTACCTCCACTTCAAAGCAGGCTACTTGCATTACCAGTTCTCTGCACTGCCCTTTGGCTTATCTGCTGCACCCAGGGTTTTCTCAAAATGCCTGCCTCCAGTAATTGCATTTTTCAGACAAAGAAATATTCAAATATATCCATATTTGGATGATTGTCTAATTCAGGCAGAAAACAGGGACATTCTTCTAAAACACCTGACGTTTATAAAAAGGGTCCTAACTTGTCTAGGGTACACTATAAATGAAAAGAAATCACAACTGATACCCTCTCAAAAAATTACATTCCTGGGTGCAAGCTTGAATACAACTGCCCAGATGGCTTACCTTACGCCAGAAAAGCAACTTCATTTGGTAACTTGCTTCAAACACATGGCCACAAAAGCCCTGCTATCTGCAAGACAAATTCTGCAAGCCTTGGGGTTCATGGCCTCCTGCATTCTTCTAATTCCATATGCAAGACTGCATATGAGGAAACATCAGTGGTACTTAAAAACTTTATGGAGTCAGCACAGTCACAGCCTGGAAACAATGATTCGTATCATACCTTGCCTGCAACTAGAGTTCCTATGGTGGGCAGAGCCTGCCACCAAAACAAGGGACTGCTATTCACTCCACCCCCTGCCGCCCAAACTCTAACTACAGATGCATCAAACTATGCTTGAGGGACTCATCTGGCAGGGAAGTGCATTCAGGGCAAATGGAGCTCAAATCAAATGCACCTTCATATCAATCAAAAAGAAATGCTAGCTGTACAGAATGCACTGACAGCCTTCAAGGACTACCTTCATCCAGGACAATTAATGATAAAGACAGATAACACCACAGTTAGGTGGTACATAAACAAGCAAGGGGGTGCACACTCCTACCCCCTTTACAGACCAGCCATGGCACTGTGGAACACAGCCTTGACCTATCAAATAGAGCTACAAGCTTAATTCCTGCCAGGAAAGCTGAATACTCTGGCAGATGAACTAAGCAGAAATCTCATGGACCCACACGAATGGAAACCGGAACCATGGACTTTCAACATGTTGACACGCAGATGGGGGAATCCAGACATAGATTTTTTTGCCTCACCCCAGAACTAACAGTTGGACAAATTCTGCACAAGAATTCATCACAAAAAAGCCTGGAAAGTGGATGCTATATCATTCAGCTGGAAAAACCCATCAGTCTATGCCTTTCCCCCTCTGCCTCTGCTCTCCAAAGTTCTTCTAAAAGTCAAACAGGACAAACCAAAAATTATTTTGATTGCTCCAGACTGGCCTCACCAACACTGGTACCCACTCCTGCGCAATGTGTCACACTTTCCACTGTGGCACCTGCCTCAGACACCTTACTTACTGTCTTAGCACAACAACCAAATTCTGCACACTCACCTCCAAACTTTGAATCTTGCACCGAGGCTGATCACCTAAATTCACCCTTAGCATCCCTCAGCAAACCTGTGATGGATGTCATTTTGGAGGCAAGAAGGCCTAGTACTAGAAAATCTCATGCTGACAAATGGAAAAGATTTTGTGCCTGGAATCAATCACAATGGATAAGCACAGCAGTGCCCAGTATTCCTCAGATTTTACAATACTTAACTGAGATGCTTCACAAGGGCCTGTCCTTTTCTTCCATAAAAATCCATGCCTCCGCCATTTCAGCTCATTACAACACGGAGCCCTCCCCTCTTCTCTCATCCTCTGCTAAAGCAGTATCTCAGAGGGGCCAAAAACTTAAGACCACCCAGGAGAGCTCCAACCCCTGCTTGGGACCTCAACTTTGTTTTGGAAAACCTTACTCTTCCTCCTTTTGAGCCAGCTGCTACTGCAGACTTAAAATTTCTCTCTTGGAAAACAGCGTTCCTTTTAACAGTCACTTCAGTTAGAAGGATTTCTGAACTACAGGCTCTTATGGCAGTGGAGCCTTTCATTGTTTTTCATGTGGACAGGGGTCTCTTAGGACCAATTCATCCTTCATGCCTAAGTTGGTATCCAGTGCGGTTCTTAGTCAAACCATTCATTTGCCAACTTTCTTTCCCAATCCACAGAACAAGGTGGAGCGGATTCTGCATTCATTGGATGTACACAGACAACTTAGATTTTACTTAAACATGACAAAATCTCTAAGAAAATCTGATCAACTGCTGGTGGCATTTGCTGCAGGGGCAGAGGGAAAGGCTATTTCAAAACAGACTATTTCCAAATGGATAAGCCATTGTATTCATTTCTGCTATATGCACCATGGTAATACTATCCCCCAGGGAATCGGATCTCATTCCACCAGGGCTGCATCTACTTCTACAGCCTTTCTCAGAGGTGTTCCTACCAGAGACATTCTAGAAGCTGCTACCTGGAGCTTAGTTCATACGTTCACTAAACATTACCATTTACCTCTCTTCTCTAAATCCAGAGCTGGCTTTGCCACTGCTGTCCTTCAGGGCCTTATAGCTGGTCCTAATGCTGTATAATTCCATCCTCCCAACCGTAGCTTTGGCAATCTACCCAAATGTAATGACTGCAATAGTGAAACACGAAGAACATAGTACAGTTGTGTACACTTACCATAAATGTAGATGTTCGAGTGTGTATTCACTGTTGCAGTCCTGGTTACCCTCCCTCCAACCCCCTGTTTTTTCTCTTTCTATACTTATACTTTCCTTTACTATGCTTAAAAGCCTTTTTGGTGTATTTGCTTTAGTTGGAGAAGTATATTTTTGTGTTTTTAATTACTTAAATATTTGGCTCCCCATTTGGGGGACACCTGACATCTGGAGCAAGAAAAACTATTGTAATGGCATCGGCTGCATGTTTTATACTCCTGATGACCTGACGTCATGGAAGAAGGGACAGCAACTGATGCAGGACCCAAGACTTCGTAAATCAGGCGGACTGAAGGCAACCTGCCAGCAGATTACCCAAATGTAACGACTGCAACAGTGAGTACACTCGAACATCTACATTTATGGTAAGTGTACACAACTGTACTTTCTGGAGTGACCTGAGTGCTTGTGTTATGTGGTGGATCCTGGCACCCGACAGGCAGCTAACAGTAGCCTTCTCCTTGTTCAGCCTAGTGAGTGGGACGTCAATGTGCCTGACTAGAGAGTCACCTATTACTAGTGTGTTGGGTATGTTATTTTGCCTTAAGGGCTGTGATGGTGTGGCACACTGGTTTTGTGAAGTATGTGTTTCATGGTTTGTGTTGGGGGTGAAGGTTGCTTGGATGTCTGCTTTGGAGGTCTCTGTTGCTTTTGCAGATTTTTATTTAGAGCCTCGTGTCAGGTTGCATGTGCTCTCCTTGGTGGCACTGGACAGGCTATGCCCTTATAGGACTGGCTGCAACTGGGGCTTTCTGTGTTCTGAGGGCTGGTGCATGCAGACGTCATTTTTATGGCCCATGTTCCTGTTGCCACGTCAGACGTCAAATGCACCTAGAGGGACTGAAAATCTTTGTAATCCTGGCCAGATGAACTGGAAAGGAAGAAGGCTAAACCCACGTGTAGTATACTGCAACATGCAAGAAAAGGATAGCTATGGTTATGGTAAGATTTTACACAACTTAACTTTCTGAATGGTTACTGCTCAGTCCATTCTGCCACTTTTGTGCAAAGATGACTGATTGTCTTCTTCAGATCTCCAAAACATTTACTAGCACATCAAAATAGACGGGCATTCCAGGAGACATCTTTGCTTCTAGCTGGGAGCCAATCATTACCAGTTCAGAGCCTTACCCTTCAGTTTCACCACAGCCCCTGGGTGTTTACCAGATGTATGGCAGTGGTAGTGGCTCACCTGCGACTTCAGGGGTTCCAGGTCTTTCCATACCTCGACGGTTAGCTCCTCACTGCTTCTCTGAGGCATCAACTGATACAGGCAGTTCAATATGTTCTCTCCCTCTTCCATCAGTTGGGGATAACAGCCTCTCGAAATCAAACCTGATCCCCTCTCAGCATTTGGAATTTATGAGTTCAGTTAGACTCCGTTTCAGAGATTGCAGCCTTACCCTTGCGCAGAATTCAGCTAGTATGGGAGCAGGTCACTCAGATTTTAGACCTGTCATGCCCATCGGTTTACCTGGTTCTTTGGGCTGTAAGATCAATGACCTTGGCCATTCTTTTTGTTCCCCTGGCCAGGTACCACATGTGAGTATTGCAATGGACCTAAGCTGTCTAATGGCCAGCCCTGCTTTATCCCTCCTCTATGAACATAAAACTGACACCTGTGTGCAAACGTCACCTTCAGTGGTGGCTTCAGTCTCAGGGTGTCTCTCTAGGTAGACTCTTTTCTTTCCCATGGCCACAGTGACCAAGGTTGTCTCCCTGTTGGGGTGGGGCAGCAATTTCAGGGGAAGACTGTCCAAGGTACGTGGTCCCCAGTTTAGACCAAATTGCATATAAACGTTCTAGAGATGAGAGCAATTATTCTAGAGTGACAAGCCTTCCAGGAATGCCTCCCTCTAGGGACAATTGCAATTCAGACCGACAATTTGGCAGTTGTGTGGTACATCAACAGATGGGGGGGGGGGTGATGACATTCTTACCTGCTGTGCAGAGAGGCCATTAGAGTGTGGGAATAGGTAATGTCCTCCATGCGCTTCCTCATTGCAATGCACATACCTGGAGATTCCAACTTGTTGACCGACAGTATCAATAGATCTATCTTGAGTCCTCACGAGTAGCCCCTCAGTCCTTCAGCGGCAAAGCATATTTTCGACCATTGGGGTCAACCATGCTGCAACCTTTTTGCCTCCCCAGCCAACCACAAATGCAGCAGGTACTTTGCCCTGATCCCCCTCTCAGGGGAGAGACACCAAGGAATGCTGTAGCTCACAGTTGGTCTCCAGGTCTCCTTTATGGCCTACCCTCCTATTCCCTTAATACCCAAGATTCTGCAGAAAGAGCTACACCTGAGGACATCCCTTATCCTCATTGCCCCTTTCTGGCCTTGTCAGCCCTGGTTCTGCTTCGTCTGGTCTCATCTGAAGTATCCGCCATGGGTACTGGATCCTTGTCAGGATCTGATTTCTCATCTGTCGGGGCTTCCTCTCCCAAACCTTTGCACCCTTCATCTATAGGATCATAGGAGGTTACTAGGCTATTGGCCCTGTGACCCTTATAAGCTTGGCAAAGAGTTCAGCCCATGTTTAGACAAGTCCGCACCCGATGCCCCTGTCCAACAGGGACACGGGTGGAATCCCAGGGGTATATTTTCTGTTTCCCATCCAGTTATCCTGGTTGCACTTAAAAAGGGGTAAAGAGGTACTCTGCTTGATGTGGAGAGGGAGTCTATTCCATAGATGGGGTGAATCTCTGGGACACAAATCTGTCCCACCAACAAGTCTTGTTCATGTCGCAGACCAGGTTTAGGTTATGCATGCAGGTTACTCAAGTGAATCTTGACTTGTGGATATGCAGCAGTCCCATTAAGGTGGGGTCCGTGATCCCCCTGTATGCCAGACAGAGGTCACTTCTGAGGAGTCTGTATGAATCTGAGTAGTAGGACAGGGCTTTTAGTTTATCTGTGTATGTTGGTATACATGGATTTGGTCGTACGGCCAGATGTCGAACGCAACATGTTCAGAAGCAGAATGGCAGTTCCACATAACTGCGAACGCAATTATGTCAACGCCAAACATCCCCCCCCTTTTTGACCCATGGTAGTGTTTGTTTAGGTGGTAGAGCAGTCGGAAATGTCGAATTCTGAATTTTGTATGACATTCCGACCATTCGACACCTTAATCTTCAATATATAAGTTCAAAGACAACCCTGTTCGACATTCGGTTGTTGACCAATTCCATGTAAACAGTGTATGGTAGATGTTTGAGGCCCTGGATTCTCCTGGTGAGGAGCCTTTGTGGTCTCTCCAGCTGCTGCATGTGCTTTGCGAGGTATATGCTGGAAGGGGCATTGTACTCAATAATGGACCTTATAAGGGAAGAATACAGGGATGTTATGATCTCTCTGTCTCTGGATGAGATACCCTTACTTATGAGGTGGGCCATGTAGAAGACTTTCCGTACAACGGAAGCAACATGGTGGTCAAAAGTCAGATTGCTGTCAACCTGGATGCCCATATCCCTCACGACTGATCGCGTGCTTAGGACGTTATTAATGTGATCATTTGTGGGGACGTCACTCTCCCCAAAGGGAATGATAATGCATTTGTTGGTATTCAGCTTGAGGCCATGTTTCTGGCACCAGTCATTTGTCTGACTGAGACCCACTTGGAGGATGTCCACATCACTAGGGGATTTGATGACATCACCCAGCTTGCAGTCATTTGCAGACTTGGTCAGCCATAGCCCACTGGTTTTGGCCTGCACCTCAGAAAAGTATATCCCAAATAACAAGAGGCTCCAAGACCGAACCCTGGGGTACGCCGCTTGTTACGGGTGTACTGCTTGAGGTGGCTTCCCCTATTTTGACTAGGTGGGTTCTTATTAGTGAACCAGTTTGCTACCCATCTGGTAGCATATGGATTAATGCCTAGTTGCTAGAGTTTATCTATTATGCCTGAGTCTGGAATAGTGTTAAAGGCTTTTGCCAGGTCAAGGTAGGCGGTGTGCACTGTCTTTCTCTTGTCCATGGCTTTGTTGACTGTCTCAAAAAAGCCGACCAAATTTAGCAGACATGACTTCCCCTTGACGAAGCCAAACTGTGTAGGATCAAGTGTTTGGAGGCTGCCAATGTCCTTGTTAATGAGGTCCATGATAATCTTTTCCATGTCCTTGCGGATCAGGCTAGTTAGGCTGATGAGTCTGTAATTTCCTGGAACGGTGGATGCCCCAACTTTGTGTAAAAGGATAACAGTGGCTGTCCTCCAGTCAGCTGGGACAAAGCCAGTACTCAGGCTTTGGTTGGATAGGTTGCCTAATGGTGCTGCAAGCTCCTGCCTGAGTTCACGTAGGATGTAGCCTGGGATGTTATCGGGTCCCATGGAGGCTGTATTTTTTGCCTTTGAGTGAGTAGTGATGACCTTCTCCCTAGATGTAAGAGGAAGGGGGCAGGTACTGGGGATGTCCTGATTTACTGATGGGGGACAGAGTGGTAAAGGTTTCGCTGAATCCATCAGCCAGCAAGTTTGCTATATCTATGGCATTTGTATATGTGGTGTCCTTGACTACCAGTTCTGAAAAGATCTGGGTGCTTCCTTTGAGGTTGCAGACGTATGTGAAGAAGGCTAGTAGATGTGGCCAGTTTGCTTTGGAGGATTTCACTAGTGCTCTTATTTGCTTGTTAAGGCTAAAGAGACATTGCTTCCAATTGGGCACCTGCTCCTCCTTTGTCTTGGACAGCAATTTTTTTCCTTTTGTTATGCAGTTTATTTATTGCAGTGTCCACCAGACATGTTTTACTGTTCCTTGCAGAGGATGATTTAGTCCTGTCGGGTATTCCTGATTCCATGCATCTGTATAAATGCTCGTATAGTGCTTTGGTGTAGTTTTGGATATTGGTGCCTGTTCCTACAGAGGGGGAATGGGCTGTGAAGCTGTTTATACCATCCCTCTGGAGACTGTAATTGGCTTTGGAGAAGTTTTTTGCCTGATCCTAGCTAGAGGGATGTTGGAGGAGATGGTGACTTCGAAAGTGACTGCTTTATGGCCCGATCTTAGCAGGGAGGATGATACGATAGGGATGCTGCAGTAGTTACTCATGTTGCTTAATACGAAGTCCAAAATATCACCTCTCGTGGGGGTATCAACTAGCTGTTCCAAGACATTTCCATTGACAAAATCAAGGAATCTCTGGGCATTTGTATTCTGGCATGAGTAGTTCTTCCAGTCTATGTTTGGGAAGTTAGTCACCCAGGATCAGGGTAAAGGGTTGAAACTTGATAGATTCAAACAGATCCGAATAGGTGTATTGGGCATCTTGAGTCATGTTTGGGGGCCAATAGCTAGCTATTATTTGAGAAGGGATTTTGTCAGTGGTTAACTGCACCTGGTGTCTCTCCTGTGCATCATACTGTTTGATCAGCCTGGAGTTGTGTATGTCTTTAATGTATATTGAAACTCAACCTCCTTTGGCTTTACTGCCTACAGTTTGGGGTCTGAATGTATGATATGATGAGTAACCAGATGAGGCTGGGGTGCTCTCCGCAGCTTTGAACCAGGTTTATGTGACTGTACAGATGTCGGCATTTTCCAGGGTTAGGAATGCTTGCAATGAGTGTAGTTTCAGTTTCATGTTTAGACTCCTAATATTAAGCAACATGACCTTTAATTTGTGTTTTGTTGAAATTTTTAACCTTATCACTTTTCCTAAGAAAGGCACTATAGGAGAGGCAACAGCTTTGCTAGAAGCCTGAAGCCCAGGTGAGACAGATGCAGGCCATCTCTGGCAAAGCATCGTGGTCTGTTGATCATATCTTCCCAGCCTGCCAGGTATTGGATCCCCCTGGAATGTCACTAGAAACTAAGCTAATTGTTAACGTCAGTCATTTTCTGTTTGTATTGAGGGGTCATTCGGGGTGATGGCAGAATGCTGCTCAAGTCTGGGGACATAACTGCCTGGGACACGCGATCAGTGAGTTCCACACTAGTCCACAGAGGTTTCTCTCTAGTCATTCACACCAACATGGACTATGACAGTGTCATAACATTACCTGTTAAGAGACTTGAGTCCGTATGTGATATGGCAGATTCTGGCATCTGACAGACAGACTTTCTCCTTATCCAGCCTGGTGAGAGGCACATCTCTGTCTCACAGTGGAGTCTTCTAGGACTTAATATGTTGTGTTTATGGTGAAGCCTTAATGGCTGTGAGGCACAGGTGTGTGGACTATGCATGGTATGTTGTGTGGAGGGCTGTGGAGATCACACGTGTGTTTGCCTCGGAGGTCTCCTTTGTTTGGGTATGTTTTGTGCAGGACCTCCACATATATGTGTGTGTGTTGTGTAGGTGTGGGTGATGTTTGAGGTGTAGTGATTGTCTTGACAACCTTTTTGGTGCCAGATATACTGGCTTGAGGGGGAGAGAGCTTGGACTCTAGGTTCCTAATGTAATTGCATCTCTCTGTTTTTCTAGGTGGTAGAAGTAGATGGTTGTCCATGTATATGAGGCAGTAGCTACACTGTCTCAGGATGCCCATATCAGCCAGATTGGCAGGAGAAACTGTAGGAAATTGTCCATCCATATTTGTCAAAATCTGAGGGAGACATGCTAGAGAGACCTAGGGGGTGGGCCTAAAGCCCAAGTGTTTAAACCAAAACTAAGAGCTTAGAATAAGATTTAAGAATAACAATTAATTTAGGCTATAAATAAGCAGTAATAAATGCAATAGAAAAGATGCAGTTGAACACTTTAGAGAACAGGCAGCAAGTAGCAGGAAAAAGCAAAGGAAGATGAAGTAACAGAGAAGTAGGAAGAAACACAAATTAAAAAAATATAAGCAGGTGAATAAAGTGTCTATAAATGTATATAAAGTGGAAGGGGAGAGAGCAGGAACAGAAGATAATTTAAGGTTAAGGGATTAAGGGGTTTGACCTTCCCAAATGATCTCTCTATTGGGGAGAATGAGCTAAAGAGATGGGACTCGGTGGAGTATCCCAGATCAAATTTACAGTAGGGGCAGGCAGCTGCAAAAGCCACCAACTTTAAGAACACAATAATAGAGTGGAAGGGAGGAAGAAAAAAGTTTCAGCACAGATCAGAAAAAATTCAGCCACCAAATATAAAAATTATTCAGTCAAGCAAAATGACCATGCAGAACACTGAACAGTTAAATTGGCAAAAAAGTACACTTAGCTCTGTATTTCCAGATTGGTTGAGAAGCACTCTGTCAGAACACAAGGAGATATTCTAGCAGTGATATGTAGGGATTTAATCAAAGGTAATATTTTTATGCCAGCAAAACAAAAGCCAAGCCTTGAGACGATCTACCCACATGATTTCTCCAGTTCCAATGATCATAAAACAGTCCAGACTAGCATCCCCCATTCAACGTATAATTCTAGCCTCCCAGAAACCCTCCACTAGAAAGGTATACAGTAGTAAGTGGAAAAAGTTTTCTGGCTGTGCTAAGAACATAAATCTGGATCCATTTTCTGTTTCAGTGTCAGATGTACTTTTGTTCTTGTCCTCCGTTTTCCAAGTGGGAGCAAGTTAGTCCACTATCAAGCTTCATTTGGAGCTGATTTCCAACTTTCATGTGAGCTTTGACTCTACCTTTTCTCCCAATTTGTGAAAGGTTTTTTTTCTGCTTCGGTTTCCGATTAAGGACCCTTTGCCTCCTTTGGACCTCACGCTTGTTTTGCTATCTCTGACTAGGAGTCCTTTTGATCCTGCTAGTTCCTGTGACCTCAAGTTCCTGTCTTGGAATACTGCCTTCATGGTGGTTATTACCTCAGCTAGGAGGGTCTCAGAACTGCAAGAGCTCACCATTACTACTCCTTACTTGATTTTTCACAAGGGCAGAGTCTTGTCTTAGGATGAACCCTTCCTTCTTACCCAAGATTGCTTCTGAATTGTCTCTAAACCAATGTATTCAGCTTCCAGTTTTCTTCCCCAACTATTCCAACAAAGGGGAGTGCATCCTACATACCTTGGACATTCACCGACCGTTACGGTTCTTCCTGCAGAGGACAATAGGTTTTCATAATTCAGAACAGCTCTTTGTGGCCTTTTCCTCTAACAGGTGCAGCCTTCCAGTTTCTAAGGTCACTATTTCTAAATGGATATCTAGCTGCATCCCTACGATCTATGATCTTAACCACCTTGAGGTTCCAAGAAATGTCGAGGCTCATTCTAATAGGTCAGTAGCAACTTATTCAGCCTGTGTTGCAGGGCTTTCTCTTGATGACATTTGTGCTGCTGCCTCTTGGCCTAACCCTCACATGTTTATTTCTTACTACAGCCTTGCTCTGGTTTCTAGGAGCAGGGCTTCCTTTGGCTCCACTAAGCTCCTCCAGCATGTCCTTCCTTGAGGCCTCCAAGGGTTTACGCTAGCTGGGGACTGTGACCTTGTTGTGATGATTGATGACTTGGATAAGATTAGATTAGAAGTTATGTACTTAGCATAACTTGGCATCTGTGTTACCTTACATCATCATTCATCACGTCTTTCCCTCCTTCCATACCCCTACCTTGTAAATTGGGGAGCAAGATGGAGTTTCCCTCTAGTTTTGTGAGAGTAGTATTGAGACGCATTGCAGCAAACTCAATCTGGGGGTCAGAGGGTGGCAGGGCATCATGGGAAAGGGAGGAGCTAGGGGATTGGTTCTGTCTGTATTATTTTTCCGGCTCGGATGCAAGACCCTATTGTGATGAATAATGACGTAGGAAAACACAGATGCCAAGTTATGTTAAGTACATAACTCCTATTTTCGTAAGGGAGATCTTGCCAGACTGAACGTGATCATCACTGTAAAGGGAAGGCCTACAAACTAAACTTGATTAGCATTGTAATTGGTAAGGTCTTAACCAGATTAAAACTCGAGTCTGCATGTGACTAGACTGTCTAAGCTGGATTTTGAGAAATCAAATGTGGTGTACCTGACTTTGAACTTTTTTGTACTTTTAGTTCTTTATTCTATTTTTCACATTTTACTTGGTCCTGGTTTTCTGCAGTGGAAATTTAAGAACAGTGGTGCTTGCATTTTCTTTGCAGCATTACTGCTTTTTACTGTGGATGTCTTTGGCTACATTTTTATACATTTCTTTTGATGCAAAGTTACTATTCCAAAGGCAGGTTTGTTGGTGACCTTAGCATTACAGTGTACAACCTGTCTGATATATTTAAAAATCATTATAATGAAGAGTTGAATTTTTCATTTTATTGCAAAGGGTTTCATTGCACCATATTTTTCTAATGTAGCAGGTAGCAGATTAAGGCAGCAGTTTATAGCTTGTTTTACAACAGTTTGAGTTTCTCAAACTCTGTATGCGTACTGTGCGTCTCTGAACAGGTTACTGTCAGACCACCTTGAAGAGAATTGTTATGCCTTATCCAGTTAGCCAGAGAATAAAACTTGCTAATTTTATATGGGTATGTTTTAATTTGTTACCTGATAAATTAATGGCTGCTCATTTTCTGGTTTTGATCAGACAACCCCAGTGGTATTGTAGATGACATAATTTGGAATGATGATGATGAGGAAGCAGTATCAATTTATGATATCGGTCATCACCCAGAAACACCAAAGAACTTACCGGCAACCACTGCACATAAACCCTTTCTTCATTTTACTACGTAAGTATTATTGCATGAGATGTTTTACTGTTTGTTAATTTCATTGGCTGTACTTGCATATTTATTGGAACTATTTTGTGAGAAGTTTATCATCTGTTATTTTACAGCTGCACCCAGTCTTCTGTTAAACGTTCTGGTTCCAGCTTCTGTAATGTCACCACATTGTACATTCTGTCTTTTAAATGCTGTTTTTCTTGGTATAAGTTGGCATCTTTAATTTTTAAAGTTTGTACTATTGAGTCAAGGTTCTTTTTTTTCCTTTTGTGCATTTGTGTATTTCAGGCCTTTAAGCTTTTTCTGTTTATTGTAAGTTTTCTACTGATCTCTTGATCCATCTTTAAGACTTTTTTTATTATACCTGTTAAACACACAGATTGTACACTGGGGAATCCTGTTTTTGCATACTTTTAAGAGGCCAGTACTTAGGATAGATGCTATATCAGACACACACACAGATGACTTCTTTCACTGTCGTCTTGATCGAGTCTGCATGATTTAACGTCATGGGCCATCCTTGATGATTCCAAAGTTTGGTTATCCTTCTCAGTAGTCAGTATCGGTGATCCTTTATCAAAAGTTCCTTCATTCAGTAACAGAACTGCTGCCATGAGCATGCATGCTGTGATGTCATATTTTTACGGCAGTGAAGAGCCTATGCTGTATGCTCTCCAGTTCTCTTTTGCAGCTTGCATGTCCGTACTTGCTGTTCTATAAAAGGTTCCTGCATTTCCATGCCTTTGTGTTTGACATTCAAAGGAAAACATTTATTTTTTGCCTCTTTTGGCATTTGCCATGTAAAAGAGGATGGTCACTCCTAGTGAGATTGGTGGATGGGTGTCTCCCTTCATCTGGAGTTTGAAGACTTTCTTCACTCTTGTTACCCTGAAATGAAATGTAGGTGTAGCACAAAGATTAATTAAATAGCTGGCATAAGAAAAGTGACTGCCATTTCCTGCAGGGTATTTCAGTCTTTTGTCATTGACTGTAGTTGCAGGTGACAGATCTTTTGTCCTTTGTCTTAGAATTCCCGATAACTCCATTAACTGTGTTCATTGCCTTCCAGAAATCTTCAAATGCCCTAGTACAATTGATTGCTTTCTCTTATGCTAGGATACTTTTCTTTGACTGCAGCACAGTTGTCTTAAGTGTAGTTCAGATGTTTGCTGTGCACCTGGGTCTGGGTTAAGGCAGTCTGAATGAGGTTCAAGGCCTTCTGAAGCTCATGTTCTTCGAAGATAACATTCCAGCTGAGGCTGTCAAATTCTAACAGTGGGACTGTTTTTGAGTAGAGCTTTCCAGTGCATAGACTATCACAGGTTTAGGTGATTTCAAGGTATCAGATGATCAGATGATAGTGATTTAATGGTTGCTTAGGGAATTGTGTGTACTTCGATTCTAGACATCCTCAGTGGATGTTTAAGAGATCTGCATCCAGTAATGAGCTACTGCCAGCATAGGTGCTGGAAGCTGTTAAAGACTGGGGGGGGGGGGGGGGTGACAGGGGCACTTAGTGAACTAAAAAGGGTAATTTTTTTATAACTATTTGCTATCACAACATAGGTTCACTTGGAGGACATTTAAGCTTTGCCAATTCCCTTTTGGTGCTTGAATTTACATTTTCTGATTGGTTTTCGCTATCCCCATGGCTGATAATTGTATATTAGCCCTAGTGAGAAAAACTGTGATCATACCATAGATAATCTGAGGGGGCCATGTAAGGGATGCAGCATTTAGGAACTGCCTCTATCCATTAGTGGCATGAGGGGAAATCCTGGAGTACATTTTCTATTACCCATCCTTAGATCCAAGTTGGATTTGAATATGAATGGATGAGCTTTGCTTTATTTTTATGGATAGTCTGTTCCAGAACAGTGGTAGCCTCTGTGATGTATATCCATCTCTCCACAACATTCAGTTTAGATAACTGGACTGAGTATTTCTGATGCCATTTGACTCGCTGATGTTCAGTAGGTCCATCTGTATTATGTCAGAGGATGCTTTGCATGTCAGACATGTCACCTTTAAGTACTCTGTAGGATACTGAGTATAGTAATAAATCTTTATGGTGGTCCATGCAAGACCTGTTGTTTAGGACTTGTATCCTTTTAGTAAGGAATCTCTGAAGGTATTCCAGTTGTTACATGGGGCTGGACAGATGCGTGCCAAAGTGGGCATTATACAAAATGATTGACATAATGAGACCTTTGTAAAGGGGGACAACAACATCTCTAGATCTAGTCACAACCAATTTGTTTATAAGCTGTGCAATATAGAACGGCTTTCTTATGACTCTGGGCACATATGGGTCAAAAGTTAGGTCACTGTACACACAAGTTCCCAAATGCCAAACAATTGGATCACTTCTCAGAGGGCATTGTCATGATTTTTGACACCAGATATTATTTGGGACAAACCTTCCTGCATGATGGTTAAGTCATTTGGGGATTCAATAATTTCTCCTAACTTGCAGTCATCTCAAACTTAGCTGGCCAAAACTCTTTGGTATTACCTTTTACTTTTGAGATGTATATGCCAAACAGAGAAAGTCTCAGTACCGAACCCTGGGGGACTCCATTGGTGACTGGTCTCTTCCCGTTTTGATCTCCTGCATCCTGTAAACCAAGTTGACAATTCATCTGGTGATATAAGTGTTTGCTCCTACATTATTCATCTTTTGTACTACACCTGAGTTAGGGGATTGTGTCAAAAGGCTTGGCCAGGTCAAGGTAATGTGGTGTGGACTGTTTTACCTTCATCCATTGCTTTGGTAACAAGAGTAAAGCTTAAAATTTGCCCATGATTTTGAGCCTTTCACACTTTCCTCTGGGCTGTTTTCAAGCACATTTTTAGGGCCATGCATGCATGTATGCATTCCTTCATTCACCTTCCTGATTGTATTAAATTATATTTCTTGTATAATACAGCACACTTGTTAAACTTAAGTTAGAGCGCATTTTAAATTTATTGTTTAAACATTTTTCCAGTAGGCAATCAAACAAACGTGCATTAACCAATAATGACAAAACTGCCATATTCAGAACATTTCCATAACAGTCTACTTCCACACACAGTTGCATTTTAAATGTATTGTTTGAACATTTTTCCAGTAGGCAATGAAGCAAAATGCATGCACAAATAATGATAAAACTGCCCTATTCAGAACATTTCAATGATAACAGTCTGCATCTACACACAATATATAAATACAGAATCACAGTAGTGTAAGCCATAGGCATGTTACACAGCTTCTTGAACTTATTTTTAATTGGTTGGGGGGGGGGGGCAAAATGCCAAAAACCAGGGACACATTTTAAACATTGCTAGTATAATTTTGGAAAGTTACTTGCATAAAATGTTGTTACCACCATGCATTTCACTGCCAAGTCTTGAACACAGAACCCTGTGTACTACAGTCAGAGCAGCATACCACTAAGCTAAACCAGCAGTTTCTTGAAAGACAGGAAGACAAACTTAAATGTCTATCATATCATTTAGTGAATTCAGTTCTCACTTCTCACCATAAGCTCTCAACCTCTTAGCACAAAATTATAGAACAAAGCCAATAATGGGGGAATACAGCCCCCAAATAGGGGCACATTTCAAATACTGATTGTATAACCTTAGAAAATTCCTAGAATAAAATGATTTGTTTTATCACTCCTGAAAACCAGAGGAACAGAAAAAAATGTGAGGCATAAATTCACAAGTGTAGGCTCTTTTTACCTGTACCCAAGTTACAGGGTTTGAGCCTGAGTACCTCTAGCCACCAGATGTATCCTGTTGGGGGCATTTACACACACACACACACACACACACACACACACACACACACACACACACACACACAAGCCTGGCAGCTAAATAAATAAAACCGAGTGTACTCACTCATCTGCAGCTCTGATTCCTCCCTGGCAGCTAAATAAATAAAACTGAGTGTACTCACTCTAGTCTGCAGCTCTGATTCCTCCCTGGCAACTAAATAAAACCGAGTGTACTCACTCGAGTCTGCAGCTCTTGATTCCTCCCAGCCGAAAATACATCCTGGCAGCCAAGTCTACAGTAATATACATATCCCAGCCGAAAATAAATCCATTCCATTCCTTCTCTCAGCTGTGGCAGCAGCTAAATGAAAACTGTCTGTTCCCACCCGGAAATATGTGCTCGCTGTGTGCGATGACATCACATCAGCTAAAAACACGAAAATAATTCAAATGGGACAGTTGGGATGTATAGGTATGATCTGCAAAAGTGGGGGGGGGGGCTCCCCTCCCCCTCGCTCTATGTTTCCAGCGTCCATGACTGCCAGATCTTGGATTACTAGAGACGAAGTCCAGGAAGCAAGCAACAGTGATCCTAACCCAGATTGGTGTTGTGGTGGCCCAGCTAGTTGAGTTTGTAATCCTAATTAGTCTTTAATTTGTAGTGTTAAAATAATGGAGCTTTTTCACATTTCATGAGAGGTATAAGATGAGGGGATGTTACCAATCTCTGCAAAGCAATTCAGTGTGGCAGCCTAGTAATAATGCAGTAGTTAGCCAGCTGGGTACATCTTAATGTAAGGGTACTGTTTTTGCATGCAAGTTAGGCTGCAGGTTAGCATTCCATAATCAGTAGCAGTACACCATGTGTTGTAAATATTTCTTAACTGGGTAAGCTTAACGGGTAATTGTCCCTATTCGTGGGTGACCTAGGAGCATGGTTTGATTATTGTTTGAGACTTTCTCAGAGTTGCACAATAGGCAAATGGATATGGAATGACTCGCACCATGTACGGTTTGGTTACTAGAAGCGGTTAAGGATTAGTAAGGGATGGATGTCATCAAATGTTATGTGATCCTATCTCGCCTACATTCTGACTGATGGGCTCGGAGCCGATCCCTCGGCTCCGACTCGGCACGCTTATGCTATAGAGCGAGGCCTCTAATTGGCTGAGCTATCTTTATCCCAGGATGCACCACCACTAATCCCCCAGATCTCGTTTGCCACTTACAGAGCTTGGACGTGGTCTCAACATTGGCTGGGCTAAGTACTATATTTATAGTCTCTTTTCCTGTCAGTAGTTCACTCATTTCAACTCAAAAGCTGTTTTAACGGCTATTTTTTGTGTACGAGTGTGTTACTTGTTGTTTCATTAAGTTTAGCTTAATTTTTCCTGTCAGAGAAGGTTCCGTTTAAGTTAGAGGGGCCTTCCCCTGTACTAACTACTTTAGTGGTTGTGTGTGGGTCAAGTACCCGTTTGACTTAGAGGGTCTTGACCCTCCTTGTTTTTCCTCCCTTTCTCTGTCTGTTTGTAAAAAAAAAAAAAAAAAAAAAAGTTTTCAGTTTAAAATATTCCAGTTTCTGCATACTTTGTACCTGTGTCTTAAAGCTTACTGCTGTGTTTTCTTTTAGAACTATGTCTAAGGAACATAAACCCTCCAGGTTTAAGAAGTGCACGAGGTGTGGGTTCAAAATGTCCATAACGGACGACCACTCCTCGTGCGTCTATTGTCTTGGCGCCAAACATCTCCAGGAATCGTGCAGTGTATGCCACGCGTTTTCCTCCCGAGTCCTCCAGGAGAGGAAAAACAAATTAATCCTCAAAGGATTAATCAAGCCTTCTTTCGAGGAGGCTTTATCTTCCTCTCCGTCTCCTTCTAAGAAGAGGAAAGCGCCGGCTCCGACCAGTCAGTCGGAACAGACGGCAAAAAAATCAAAGCAGACTTCTCCATCGGCTCCACGGACTTCAGAGCCGAGGTCGGAACGGTCTGCCTCGATGCCTCCAGCCTCGACCCCTCTGGTTTCGGAGCCGAGGTCTGGGGCATCGAGAGGCGGGTCACCCTGATCGGCTCCACTGATATTGGAGCCGATAAGGGTCATCGGCTCAGACACTTCCCCCTCGGAGCCGAAGTCCTTATCGGCGCCGAGGGAAATTTCCTTGAAGGCTTTCTCGGAGCTGATAATTGTTGAGTCCTTTCGGAGCCGGTCCCCGAGCCCTTCGGAGCCGATGGAGAAATCGGTTCGGGCCCGATCGGTATCCTCGAGATCTTCCAGGATGTCTGATTCGGACATCGACAGGGTGCTCCTTCGACTCTTCCCGTCTCCGGTGTTCCAAAAGATGGTTTCGGCTCCAGCCCATTCGGCTTCGGAGCCAATGGTCCACTCCCTTACTGTACTTCCTCCTCCAACAGCTTCGGCACCGTTGGAGCAGGTGTTGGTGGAACCAGTGGAGGTGTTAGGGTCGGGCCCGACCCTTGCTCCGACTCCGGCTCCTGGGTCGGAGTTCAGTGCACGGACTTCTTCCTTCAGCCCTGGGGGGGGGGGCTTTGGGATTGATACCTTTGGTCCCAAGTCTCCCTCTTGGTGCGTCGGCGGTACCGTCCACTGTCGTGGCCACGGAGGGGGGACCTTCCCAGGATTCTGGTGGTTCCGCCTTCAGGGCTATGAGGAGTGCTCTAGCCAAATCTTCTTTGGCTACCTCCACAGTTTCCCCAGCTCCTTCCCTACATTTGGAGACTGGGTCGTTGGCAGTTCTCCTGTCCGCAGACAGCGGAGCCCCTGGGCCTCAGGTTACCCCCGCTGGGGTTTCTCCCCCTCCTGGAGGTCCTTCTGAAGCCTCTTCGGAAGAACCTCCCAGGAAGAAAACGTGCAAGAGGAAGCACGTTGACTCCCCTGACGAGTCTTTGACATCTGACACTGATCTTGATGATGCAGAGGGGCCCCCCCAAGTCGTCCTCGGATGATGTCTCCTTTGCAGACATCCTGGAAGCCCTAAAACAACGAGGCGGCTGGCAGTCCAAACCTCCCTCTGCTGATGAGTTGGTGTTCCTGAAGGCCTTCGGGGCTCAGCCCTCCGCCTCCTGGGTGTCTCCGCCCTTCGACGAGCTCTTGGATTTGATCTGTCGAAGGGCGTGGGAACACCCGGACTCTGTGGAACCGGTGCCCGCTCGTCCAAACAAATTTCTTTCGGCGCCCCCAGATAGAGAGTTCCTTACGAAAGGTGTGGCTGTGGATGCTATGGTGGTGGCATCTGCTACACAGCAGGATGTAGCAGAGGCTTCTACGTCCGTCCATCCTCCTAATAAGGAGTCTAGGAGCATGGATCGGTACGGCAAGCGCACCCTAAGTTCAGCGGCCTTTACCCTGAGGTCTTTGAACTACCTGACGCACTTTACAAGATTCCAGAGGGATCTGATTAAGGAGCTATCCGATACCCTCTTAGGTAACCTGCCTGAGGAGCTGGCCCAGACGGTTGGATCTCAGCTGGCTACAATGTCATCCATTTCGAACTCGTCCATGAGGCTCATTTCGTATGCGGCCGAAGGGGCGAGTAGAGCGGCGGGTACAGGCATTGCTCTACGGAGACAAGCCTGGCTCCGCCTGTGTCATTTCGTGGAGGCCTTCAAGTCTTCATTTGCCGACGCCCCCTTTGATGGGTCCTCCCTGTTTGGGCCCAAGGTGAAAGACACACTTACCCGCTGCGAACAGGAGGGTAAGACTCTGACTGCCGTAGGGGCACGATTTTCCACTCCCTTTCGGCCTTATCCCAAGGCTAAAAGAGGAGGGAAGATGTGGTGGCGGAGATCGCAGAAGTCTTACCCTTCTCAGCAGGAAGGTTCCCCCTCCAGAGGCAGAGGAGGCCGAAATTCATCAGGAAGACGCCGTCCCAGAGGCGGCAGAGGCCCCGCAACACTGGAGACCGCGAGTCCTTTCGTGGCTCTTCAGCTTTCATAGTCCCTGAGGGATTGCCCGACTGTGCTGCTCCGAGCCAGTCGGGGTCGCCAAGCACCTAAAGGCCTGGGATGGGATTACTCAGGACCGATGGGTACTTCGAATTATCGCCGGAGGTTACTCCATCCCATTCTGTTGTCCCCCCCCTCAGTCCAAAAGAATCCCGGACCCGCCACCCAGTCAACGGGATACCGCAGCCATAGAAATTTCAAAACTGCTGCAAAAGGAGCCATCCAACCGGTCCCCGCAGACCAGATCGGATTAGGGACTTACTCAAGATTCTTTTTGGTGCCAAAAAAGACCGGGGACTTGAGGTCCATTTTGGACCTAAGCAACCTAAACCGTTCAGTCAAGAAGTCCAAGTTCCGAATGGTCACTTTACAAACCATTCTCCCATTGTTGGAGAAAGGTGTTTGGATGTGCTCCATAGACCTCAAGGACGCGTATTACCATGTCAAAATACATCAAACGTCCAGGAGACACTTGCGCTTCAGCCTAGGAGGCAGTCATTTTCAGTTCCGTGCGCTGCCCTTTGGTCTCACCACAGCCCCCAGGGTGTTCACCAAATGCTTGGCAGTAGTGACTGCTCACTTGAGGAGTCTAGGATTCCAGGTGTTTCTGTACCTAGACGACTGGCTTCTAACTGCCACCTCCAAGCATCTACTTCTACGGAGCCTGCAAGCCACAACATCACTGGGCATTTCCCTCGGAATCACCTTCAATTGGCCAAAGTCTGTGTTACGGCCATCTCAAAGAATAAGATTCATAGGGGCAGAGATAGATTCAAACCAGATGCGGGTCTATCTACCTGCAGACAGAATTCAGATCATACAAAATCAGGTTCGAGCCTTACTCCCCAGGTCCAAAGCCCCAGCCAGAATGGTCATGCAGCTATTGGGATCGATGTCTGCCACAGTTCTGCTAGTTCCCTTGGCAAGGTTACACATGAGAATCCTCCAGTGGCTTCTTTCAACTCAGTGGTCCTTTCAGGAACTCCCTCTCAATCATCTAATATGGATCACAGAATCTTGCAGACGGGACCTTCGCTGGTGGCTAGTGTCCTCCAATTTGGATCAGGGACGACCCTTTGTTCTTCCTCCTCCGGCGGCCACTTTGACCACGGACGCCTCCCAGACAGGGTGGGGGGGGCATTCCCTGGGCAGGTCAGTCCAGGGCAAATGGCATCCGGAAGAGACCTCTCTCCACATCAACATCCTAGAAATGAGGGCAGTACTCCTGTCCCTTCAAGCCCTTCACTATTACCTCCCTCAGGGCGTAATTGCTGTTCACTCAGACAACAAGTTGTCTGGTACCTGAACAAACAGGGAGGGACCAGATCCTATCCTCTTTGCAGGGAAGCGATGAGGGTCTGGGAATGGGCAGTCTCGACCAAACGCTTCCTAGTGGCTACTCACCGGGCAAATCCAATGTCATAGCCGACAGGTTGAGCAGAACCATCCTCTCTCCTCACGAATGGTCTCTGAACATGACTATTACAAGACAGATTTTCAGCGAATGGGGAGTTCCGTGCTGCGACCTCTTCGCGACTCCTCTGAATGCGAAGTGCAAAGAATTTTTCTCCCTAACCCCGGCTCCGGGGAAGAGCCCTATGGACGCGTTAGTCCATCTTTGGCCCACCGGTCTGCTTTATGCCTTCCCTCCAGTTCCTCTCCTACCCAGGGTAATTCAGAAGGCGTCTCTCTTAGGGAGCAAGATGATCTTAATTGCTCCTTACTGGCCTCGTCAAGTCTGGTTTCCCTATCTTCGGAAACATGCTCTGGAGGGTCCATGGTTCCTGAACCAGGTCCCAGACCTACTGATTCATCAGTCGGGACTACTACACCAGTCCCTACACACATTAAAATTGACGGCCTGGCTCCTCCTCTTCCGACCATAGTCAGGAGTCATGCACTGGACCCAGATGTAGTGCACATATTGTCTTCAGCCCACAAGTCTACTACGAAGAAACTGTATTCTAGCAAATGGAAAAGGTTTGCTATCTGGGCTCAACTCCGGGGCCTGGACCCCATTTCTACTCCCGTGGCAGAAGTACTCAAGTTCCTGACCTCTCTTTTCAGCCAAGGCTCTTCTGTCTCTACCATTAAAGTACAATTGGCAGCGATTTCTAATTTTCATGAATCCATAGACCCACCCTTAATGAGCAACAGGTTGTGTAAGACCTTCTTGAAAGGTGCTGCTCTATTAAGACCTCCGGTTTCTCATCCTGCACCTCCATGGTATCTCGATATAGTATTACGTGCCTTGACTTCTTCCCCCTTTGAACCGGCAGCTACCTGTGATTTAAAGTTTCTATCATGGAAGACAGCTTTTCTAGTGGCAATTACTTCAGCCAGAAGGGTTTCAGAACTTCAAGCTTTGTCAGTGAAACCCCGTGCTTGGTTTTTCATACAGACAGGGTTTCCCTCAGACCAAATCCTTCTTTTGTTCCTAAAGTCTGTTCTACTTTATGCTTGCAACAGTCATTAGAGCTCCCAGTTTTTTCCCAAAATACTCCAATAAAGCGGAATTTATTTTCCACACACTAGATGTCCACAGGCAGTTACGTTTTATTTGGATAGGACCAAACAATCAAGGAAGACAGATCAGTTGTTTGTGTCCTTCAGAAAACAAATTGGGCAACGCGTCACAAAGGTCACTATTGCCAAATGGATCAGGGACTGTATTACTCAAGCTTATATTTATTCTAACAAAGAGCTTTCCACCTCTGTCAAGGCTCATTCTACAAGGGCTATGGCTACTTGGTAGCATTTCATTCTAAGCTTGCTATTAGTGACATTTGTGCTGCGGCTACATGGTCTTCCCGCATACCTTCATTTCTCACTACAAATTAGATGTGGCATCTAGAGGACGAGCTTCATTTGGTTCCACAGTGCTCAGGAGTGTTTTCCAATGAGCCACCCGGGATTTAGGTGCTAGGGACACTGTCCCATCAGTCAGAATGTAGGCGAGATAGGATCACATAACATCTTTTAGTTATGTACTCACCATAACTTCAGATGTTTGGGATCCATCTCGCCTACATTCCTAATAACCCACCCTCCTTCCCCCTTCCTTGGAGATCAGAGGATATCAGAAGGTCCTAATCCTGTTGTTTCATCTGAAACATCTAACAATGTTATATAATCAAGCTGTGCATGTGAGCATGAATGCGGGCAAACAAGATCTGGGGGATTAGTGGTGGTGCATCCTGGGATAAAGATAGCTCAGCCAATTAGAGGCCTCGCTCTATAGCATAAGCGTGCCAAGTCGGAGCCGAGGGATCGGCTCCGAGCCCATCAGTCAGAATGTAGGCGAGATGGATCCCAAACATCTGAAGTTATGGTGAGTACATAACTAAAAGTTACCCATAACTACATTAGGTTCCTCTTGTAGCACCTAGCATTTAAGTAGTGTTTATTACTAATGTTCTTACTATTAAATAGGGCAGTTTTGAGGTATATGACCAAACTGAAGTATGGTTTATGGAGGAAATGTAGGGACTAGTTATTTGTCATTGGCCCAAGAACTGTGTTGTATTTTAGGTACTATAAAGTAGAATAAAAGTCACTGGAACCTTGACAATAAAATTTATTCACAAGCAGTCAGATAGTGTGCTTGTAAGAGTTTGTTAGAAAATGATAGAATTGTGATAAAACCCGCGGATAAAGGAGGTGGGATAGTAGTAATGGACACTGACTTTTATATGGATACGATGTTTAATATGCTATCAACCTGTGATTATCATATCTCTATGTATGAGAAAAATAAATTATTAAAGAAGTAACATATAATTTACAGACACTATATAGTAAAAGTAAGACCATGAAAGATTTGTATGGATATTTAAGTGTCAAAACATCCTAGAGTCCCTGTAATCTGTGGAATCCCAAAGCTACACAAGTCTTTATCATCTCCACCAGTGAGACCTGTTGTCTCTGGTAGGGGATGGGTGACTGAACCACTCTCTCAGTCTCTAGAATCACAAATAAGAGTAAACTTTGAATGAACAAGTACTATTTTACGTGATGCTGATGACTTTTTGCATAGTCTGTATGAGTGGTCTGAATGTAGTGATTTGAGTAGTTGTTATTTTATTACTTTAGATGTAGATTTCATTGTTTATGGTGATTCCTATAGAGTTTGGTATACAGTCAGTAAAAGAATTTCTGTTGGAATATACTGAATATGAACAACAGTATATTGCTACACTCTGTGAGCTTTTGTCAATAGTACTTTCTAGTAATGTGTTCTTAGTTCAGCAACGGTTGTATAAGCAAATACGTGGTGTTGCAATGGGCATGCCTGTGGCAAATACGTTTACCAATGTGGTAAAGTATATATGGGAATATGAGTATACATTGACATATAGAAATCCATTTAGGGAGAGCATTTTATTCTATTGTCGATTCCTAGATTACCTCTTTAATATGGAAAGGTAATAGAGCCACATTTGATTCATTTTTTTGACTATATTTTGAATACATCTGAGTTTCTGAACGTTAAAGGTAGTTTATCTATGGAAAAAATAAACATCTGACATTGTCAATCTTCACTTAATCCTTGACATTGGGTTTGGTTCACAACCTCTGAACCAATTCGGCCATATCTTCCAGCACGTGCTCTCCAAACTCTTGAGCCAGGCACTACCCATAATGCTCCTCAGAGAGATTACCTCAGATCGTTTGCCACTTCGCAGACCAGATGCGCTAGTTTCCTTCTCTCTCGCCTTGGCTAAAACAATGACTTATTCTTTAATTTTTCTGCCTCTTTGAATTACTTCTTTATTCCTTAAGACTTTCCTGTCTGGTTCCTCTCACACTATCTACTCACTCCTCAACTTTATCGTACATCCTTATTCTGCTTCTTTCCCTTTCCTACCGTTGGTAGAACTTAACTACCATTGTTGGTTCTTTTTTTCCTATCTATTATCTATTTTAGGTATTCTATTTTACCACCACTGGTATTTTTCTTTAGTTTAAAAAAAAAATCCTTTGCTTCTTTCTTTCCGTCTCCTTTGTTTGGGTGACTGTTGCAACAGTTATTTCTTTCCTTACAATGGCTGACCAAAAGCAACCTTCTCCTGTTAAGTCTGGTAAAGGCGCCTCAGGTTTTAAAAGGTGCCAGAAATGTGAAGGCAAGATGCCCAATTCTGACAATCACTCAGTTGGCCAAGATAGCTTTGGTTCCCCCTTCTCCTGCACCTAGCCAAGGGCAGTCATCACAAGTTACTTTACAGAGTGTACTTAGTCACACAAAGCAAGAGCTCCCTCATCTAACTACACCAGAAAATTCTACAGCTGAAACTGTGGGTGAAAGAGTCCTGATACCTTTTATAGACACCTTTTCTCTGAGAATATACTTCAAGTCCTGCAGGAGGAAACTCAGTACAAGGAAATTTTACCTCTCCAAATGGAAAAGATTTTCTATCTGGTGTCTCAAAAACTGGACCCACTAACAGTGGATCTGTTCTGGTTTAACTTATTCTTCAGTAAAAGCACATTTGTCAGCCATTTCTGCATGTCTGCCTCTTTCACCTCCTTTAGCTTTGAGATTTGAGGCCCAAAAGTTCATCAAAGGCGTCCTCCACAGTAGACCTCCCAGGAGACTTGTGCCCCCACCCCCCTGCCCTCACCAGGATCATAACTTTGCCCTAGAGAAATTGACTTTGCACCCTTCAAGCTGCTTCCTCTAGCTCCTTACAACATTGTACTTGGAAAACTATCCTACCGCTAGCTATAACTTCTGCCAGATGTGTCTGTGAGCTCCAGGCCCTGATGACTTCTCCCCCTTTCTTGGTCTTCCAGAAAGACAGGATTTCCCTTCACACCAACCCCTTCTTTATTCCCAGAGTAGTTAATTAGTTGTCTTTAAATCAGGCTCTTCACTTAACCTTTTTCCCTTCTCCACAAAACAATAGTGAGAGGATCCTACACACACCTGATGTGCATAGACAACTCAGATTTTATCTTCACAAAACTAAACCTATTAGGAAATCAGACCAACTATTTGTTTCTTTCCACCCCAGGGCTCTGGGATTGCCTGTGTCCAAACAGGTGATCTCTAACTGGACTTCCAAATCCATTTCTTTTTGCTATGCCTATCATGGAAAAAACCCTCCCTGTTTGATCAAAGCACACTCTACCAGAGCAGTGTCCTCCTCTGGTGCCTTCCTCAGAGGACTAGACACCAGTTCTGTTCTAGAAGCAGCTACCTTGACCTCTTTCCACACATTTACCAAACATTACAAGCTAGATTCAGTTTCTAGATCCAGGGCTGGGTTTGCCAGGGCCGTCCTTCATGGATTCCTGGAAAATTCGTAAGCTAACTCCACCTCCCTCTCTGCATGAGCTTTGCTATTCTTTCTCATATAAAGAATAGTTGTATAAGAACTTACGACAATGATAGAGGTCCTTCTCTTCTCTCTTGCAGTATTCTATCCCACCCTCCCACCCCCACGTCCTATGGTTCTTGAATGCACTGACTGTTCCTTGGACTGTCTCTCCACCTAGGGCTTTAGTTCTGAGGATGGTACAGACATATGTCACTTTTGTGGCCTGCGTTCGTAAGCTGCCTACATGAAACACCCTACAGTAGTAAAAGACTTTGGTATACTGGCCAGTGGCTGTCTGAGCAGGTAACTCCCCCCTCATGTAAAGACTGCTGCAACAGAGAACAGGAGGACATCTACCATTATAGTAAGATGTTAAGTTGTCCATCTCGCCTTCATTCTTGCTGGATGGGTTCGGAGCCGACCTCGGCTCCGACTCGGCCACTCTAAAAGCTCGAGAGTTGGTTCCACCGGCTCGAGGCTCCCCTTATATCCCACAATGCTAGGCGGTAATACCTCAGATCTCGTTTGCCGCTACAGCGATCGAGGTGTGTTGCTTCAACCGGCTTCAGGTTAGTGTAGAAAACAGTTTAAAAGTTTAACTAAATCCCTTTTAAATTAGTTTCTGTTCAGTATCCCCTTACTTAAAAGGATTTTTATCCCTTCCTCCTTGCTCTTCGCCCCTTTTCCACAAGAACTTATATGTTCTTTTCTTAGGCCTTCGGGCCCTTCCATCCCCCTTTGGAGTGTATGTGTTTTTTGTAGGGACTGTTATAAATTTATAACTATCTATCTAAATTTATTTAGTTAAGTTAGTTTTATTTTAGTGTATAGTGTAATCGGTGTGTTTGTGCTTGTGTGTGATTACACTTGTTCCTTAAAATGTCTAAGGATTCGAAGGTCTCAGGCTTCAAGAAGTGTGACTCGTGCTGTCAGAAAATGTCTCTGACAGACGGTCACACTTCTTGTGTGTACTGCCTGGGACCTTTACACCTGCAGGACTCTTGTGCTGTATGCCATGGCTTCAGCCCTAGTGTCCTGCAGGAAAGAAAAAAATAAGCTCATCTTACGGGGCTTGCTAAAACCTGAGGGTCCTCCGACTGTTTCTTCGGGCAAACCCTCTAAGGCTTCTAGGTCTTCGACTCCAGCATCTGAGTCGACACCTAAGGCGTCGAAGTGAGACTCGAGCTCTTATTTCTGTGGTTCCCTCGGCTCCGGCTGGAGCCGAGGTATTAGAAATCTCTGAGTCGGCTCCGATAAGACTATCGGAACCGACATCTAGGAAGAGGTCTAGGTCACCGTCCCTTGGCTCCGTTCATTCGGCTCCAGCATCTCCCTTGCTGTCTGAACGGAGCCATAGATCTCACTCCTCTAGGTCATCGAGACTGTCTGACCATGACCTTCAGAAGGTAGTGAGTCGACTTCTTAAGTCCGAGGCACTGGCCCAAATGCTACAGAGCCCGACTCATCAGTCGATGCTTAATCCTATTCCTCAAAATGTTCCTCCTCCGACTCCCTTGAGCTCGGAGCCGGGACGTTTCGGACCCGAGACTGTGGTAGCGTTGGAGCCGATACAGTTGTCTTCGGCGCCGTCGTCGGCTCCGATTTCTTCCTTGGAAGAATCTCGGTGCCGTACTTCCCTCGTCGGCTCCGAGGGGGTGAGTGGCATCGGACCCTTGTCCGACCCCGCTCTCCCTCTCGGCGCTTCGGCGCTGGTGAGTTCAGCTCCGACATCGGCCTCGGAGCCATCACTGTCAGTGCCGAGGGAGGTTTTCAGCTTTTCGGAGCGGGGACCTCTGGCTCTGCCTGACAGGGGTGCTTTCGAGGTCATGCGGAGTGTGTTGGAACCCAGTTCAACTCCACAGTCTGCTCCGTCCGTCCGTCCCCCTTCGGTGCCTCAGGTAATGTCTGCTCACTCCCTCATCCCAGACCGCAGAGAGCCAGCTCCTCAAGAATCCCCGGTGGGGATCTCATCCTCTTCCGAGGCCTCCCCTGAATTGGCAGGGGAGCCCCCTAGGAAGAGAAAGTGCAAGAGGAAGCACATAGACTCACCTGAGTCTGTCACCTCTGACACTGATTTAGAGGATTCTGAGGGTTCCCCCCGTTCCCCTTCTGAAGATGTCTCCTTTGCAGACATCCTGGAGATCTTGAAACAGAGGGGAAATTGGCCAGCCCTTAACTCTTCGGAGGATGAATCTGTGTATCTTGAGGCATTCGGCTCTCGCCCTTCCACCTCCTAGGTGCCCCCCCCCTTTGACCCCCCTTATGCAGGTGGTAGCGAAAAAGGCTTGGACGGCTCCTGACTCTGTGGACCCCACCCCCAGGAGACCTTCAAGGTTTATTACAGCACCAGCAGACAAGCAATTTCTGACTAAGGGAGTTTCTGTGGATGCTATGGTGGTAGCTGCTGCCACTAAGAAGGAACTAGCTGATCCTTCAGTGCCTGTCCATCCCCCTAACAAGGAATCTAGGTCTATGGACAGGTACGGGAAGCGGATGTTTTCATCGGCGATCTTTTCAATGCGTTCGCTGAACTACCTTTGTCATTTCACTCGTTTTCAAAGAGACTTGATCAAGGAAGCGAGTGAGATGTTAAAGGATCCTACAGCTGCGGGTTTTCAGGACAAGATGAACGCTCAGCTGGCTACCCTAAATTCTATAGCTAACTCCTCCATGCGCCTCCTTTCATATGCGGCTGATGGAGCGAGCAGAGCCGCAGGTACAGGTGTGGCCTTACGCCGGCATGTCTGGATGCGGCTATGCAATTTTGCGGACCCCTTTAAGACGTCTTTCACTAATTCCCCGTTTGATGGATCGTCCCTTTTTGGTCCTCAAGTGAAAGAAACCTTGACAAGGTGCGAGACAGATGGCAAAACTCTTTCTGCCGTCGGAGTCTGTTTTTCTACTCCTTCTAGGCCTTACCCCAAAGGCCAGAAAAGTGGGAAAATGTGGTTCCGCAAGCAATCTCAAGGGGCTTTGCCTGACGCACAGAGTCGGTTCCCCTCTAGAGGCAGAGGGGGGAACAATAATGGTAGACGTCGCCCTAGAGGCAGGGGGGGTCCGCAGAACCAGGGCAATCGAGAAACCTTTTCCGATAAGCCCTTCCAGCATCCCTGAGGTGTTGCCCGACTGTCCACCTTCAGAGGCAGTCGGGGGAAGATTATCACTGTACCCAGAAGCCTGGCGATCTCCAACTCAAGACAAGTGGGTACAGTCCATCATTTCCGAAGGCTATTCCATTCCGTTCTTTCGCATTCCAAATCAATCAAAAAAGTCCCTTCCAGATGTTCCACCCGCTCAAAGGGATCAAGCAGCGTTAGAAATATCGAAGTTGCTTGCAAAAAGAGCCATTCAGCCAGTGCCAGCAGACCAGCAAGGATCCGGAATCTACTCCAAATTCTTTTTGGTTCCAAAGAAAACAGGGGACTGGAGGCCCATTTTGGATCTCAGCATCTTGAACAAGTCTGTCAAAAAACAAGATTTCGGATGGTCACGTTGCAATCCATCCTACCCCTATTGGGAAAGGAAAACTGGATGTGCTCTATAGACCTCCAGGATGCATACTATCATATAAAAATGAACAGACGCTCCAGGAGATTTCTCCGCTTCAGGCTGGGAACCAGTCCCTTTCAATTCAGAGCCCTGCCCTTTGGACTCACCACAGCCCCCCGGGTGTTTACCAAATGCATGGCAGTGGTGGCCTCTCACCTGAGACGTCAAGGATTCCAGGTGTTTCCATATTTAGACGACTGGCTCCTTACAGCTCCCACCAAGCATCTTCTACTACTTGCCAGGGACTACACTTTTCGCATATTTCGAAAGCTAGGTATCTCAATAAATTGCGAAAAGTCTGTTTTGTCGCCTTGTCGTGCTATTACCTTCATAGGTGCAAATCTAGACACAGTCAGCATGTCTGCGAGACTCACAGACCAAAGGATAGCAGACATACACAAACTAGTCTCTCTTCTTTTCCACAGCAACAAAATCAAAGTCAGATTAGTCCTAAAAGTACTGGGGATTATGGCGACTGCTATCCCTCTACTTCTATTAGCCAGATTTCACATGAGAATCTTACAATGGATGCTCTTCACACAATGGTCATACCAACAACTTCCGATGTCCCACACCATTGTGATAACGCAAGCATGCAGGAATCATCTTCTTTGGTGGATTTCTTCCCCCCAGCTCTTCCTAGGAAGACCATTTGTCCCTCCCCCTCCGGTTGCTACTCTGACGACGGACGCCTCCCTGATCGGGTGGGGGGGCATTATCAGGGCAGGACAGTCCCGGGCATATGGCAACCAGATGAACGCCACTTGCATATTAATGTTCTAGAGATGAGAGCAGTGCTTTTAGCGTTGCAAGTCCTTCAAGACTCTCTTCCTATTGGGAACGATAGCAATTCAGACGGACAACATGTCTGTAGTGTGGTATATCAACAAACAAGGCGGAACCAGATCCTACCCCTTATGTCGAGAAGCACTCAGACTGTGGCAATGGGCAATTTCTTCTCAGCGGTTTCTGATAGCAACGCACATCCCCGGAAAGTCCAATCTCATTGCGGACAAATTGAGCAGAGGTATTCTCATGCTTCACGAGTGGTCTCTGAAAAATTAAATCGTGGAGAAAATTTTTCTGAAGTGGGGCCAGCCTTGCTGCGACCTTTTTGCTACTCCCCAAAACAGCAAGTGCAAAGATTACTTCACCCTCTTTCCTCTACCAGTCCATCCCAGCAGGGACACTCTTGTCCAAGTTTGGCCCCGCGGACTTCTGTATGCATTTCCTCCCTTCCCACTAATTTTTCAAGTGATACAGAAAGCCATCGCTCAGAAGGCTTCATTGATCCTCATTGCCCCTTACTGGCCTCGACAGGTTTGGTTCCCCTTTCTACACCATTTTCTGTTGGAGCAACCCTGGCATCTGGACCTAGTTCCAGATCTTTTGACCCATCAGTCGGGTCAGTTACATCGCTCCCTCCCCTCTCTGAACCTCACTGCTTGGTTCCTCCAATTCCAACCTTAGCCAGGCTTCCTCAAATATCTCACTCAGTTCAAGATATTTTAATAGCTTCCCATAAATCTTCCACTCGGAAGATTTATCTTAGTAAGTGGAAACGTTTCTCCTATTGGGCTCAAGGAAGGGACATAGATCCTTTCACTGCTCCCATTCAAACGGTCCTTGATTTCTTAGCCGAACTATTCCACGCAGGTTCGTCTCAGTCTACTCTTAAGGTTCAATTGGCAGCTATATCTAACTTTCATGTGGGCATCTCTGATTCTGCCATCATGTCTCACAAGCTTTGCAAAGCTTTCTTGAAGGGAGTTTTTCTTCTCAAGCCTCCTATAAGAAATCCTCCTCCTTCTTGGGACCTTAATTTAGTTCTCACATCTTTGATTCTTCCCCCTTTTGAACCTGCAGCTTCCTGTTCAATGAAATTGCTATCCTGGAAGACACTCTTTCTGGTAGCCATTACTTCAGCTAGAAGGGTCTCAGAGCTTCATGCACTCTGCAGTTGATCACCATATCTTTTGTTTCATAAGGATAGGGTATCTTTACGGACCAACCCATCCTTTTTACCTAAAGTAGCCTCTGCAGCAAATCTAAATCAAAACATTGACCTTCCTGTGTTTTTTCCTAACTATTCTAACAGGTCTGAACAAAAATTACATTGGCTAGATGTTCATCGACAATTAAGGTATTATTTGGATAGGACCAAACAGACCAGAAAAGCTGACCAATTGTTTGTTTCTTATGCAGAAGGCAGAAAGGGCCTTCCAGTTTTGAAAGTATCACTCTCCAGATGGCTTACATCCTTGATTTCCTTTGTGTATGAGATTAGACACCAGAAGTTGCCTAACAGACCTAAGGCTCATTCTACTAGAGCTTTGGCTACTTCTATAGCTTTCCAAGATAGGCTGCCTATTGATACGATTTGTGCAGCAGCTACATGGGCTACTCCTCACACTTTCATTTCTCATTATAAGTTGTATTTAGCTTCTAGACATAGAGCTAACTTTGGTTCCACTGTACTCAAGAGTCTGTTCCGATAGGCCACCCGGGACAAGGTGTTAGGGACGCGGTCCCATCCAGCAAGAATGAAGGCGAGATAGACAACTTAACATATAGAAGTTATGTTCTTACCATAACGTTCCATGTTAGTTGTCTTCTTCTCGCCTTCTTTCTTGCGTCCCACCCTCCTTCCCCCTAGCCTGGACAGACCTAGAGGAGTTTGATTGTGACCTTTCTAACTACCACCTCTATTGTATATATGTATATACTATACTATGTATATATTCCTTCATCAGATTTTAGGTCACCTTCCTTCTGTCATTTTATAGAGGTGGGTTTCCCATTTCCAGTTTTTCTGGATTTTTTATTGGCTGGGCCTAGCTTACAAACGAGATCTGAGGTATTACCGCCAAGCATTGTGGGATATAAGGGGAGCCTCGAGCCGGTGGAACCAACTCTCGAGCTTTTAGAGTGGCCGAGTCGGAGCCGAGGTCGGCTCCGAACCCATCCAGCAAGAAAGAAGGCGAGAAGAAGACAACTAACATGGAACGTTATGGTAAGAACATAACTTCTATTTCTTATACAACTATTCGTTCTCAGAGCTGTCCCTTCCTCTCGGAGCCTCAGCTGTGGACAGTTTGGCTCTGACATCGGCCTTGGGGCCTAGCCGGGTGGAATTGAGGTTTATCTGGAGTGGTAGCTTTGGCTTCATCCAGAAAAAATTCGTAGTCCCCTCACGGCTTTGACATTTCAGTGCTGTCGAGTGAGCACTCACCTTATCAGATCGGCTGACATGTCTCACTTAACTCTTCCATCCATAGAATGGCCTTGGGTCCTAAGCCTGCTCATCCAGTCATGTTGGGACAGCTGGGTCTGTCAAGCCTCAAGAAGACGGTCCATGTTGAGGCTTCCCAGACCATTTCTGAGTCGATCCCAGAAGATCTGACTGTGGTAGCTCCTTGGAAGCATACATGTGAAAGGAGATTTGATGACTGCTTTCAGGAATCATTAACTGAAGACAGTGATTTCCATGAAAGAGAGGGGGGGGGGGGTTCCACCAGATCCCCCATGAGGATCTCTCATTCTGGCCAATTCTTGTGCTTTTGAAACAGAAAGTTGGGTGGTCCACTGAAGCCCCCTCCCAAGAGGAGTCCATGTTCCTTAAGGTTTTGGGTTTGGTCTTCTTGAGTGATCCCTCCTGACAATAAGATTGTTGCATCTCATATCTAAGTTGGTACAGAAGGAGGCAAATGTGGCTGAATCAGTTTCCCACAAACCAGAGAAATATCTAGTATCTTCAAAGAACCATCCGCTCTGGTGCTTGGGTCTGTCTGTCAATTCCATGGTAGTGGAGGCCGGCACCAAAAAAGCTACTGGAAAGACAGCTCCCTCCCCAGCAGGATGTCCAGGGCATTGGGACAGATTTAGGAAGCAGATGTGTGCCTCTGCTACCTTCGCCTTAAGGTCGCTGAATTACTTGGGACACGTCACAAGATTGCAAAGGGATTTGACTAAGGAGCTCTCCAAATCGCTTTCCTGGTCTACCTCTGCAGAGAGCAAGGAAACCTTATATTTGGTTTTCCAGTGTGTTGATGCGCCTAATGTCTAATGCTACAGAAGGTGTTTGAAGACCCAGCATTACCGTAAGTAGACACACCTGTGGAAATGTTTTATGGAACACTTCAAGACATCCTTTGTGAATGCCTCTTGTGATCACTCAACACTCTTTGGGCCTAAAGTCAAGGAAGCACTTTCCAGAAATGAGCATGAGAAAGACCCTTTTTGCTGTAGGAAGGTTCTTCTCTACTCATTCTCTGGGAACCAGAAAGGAGGTAAGAAACTGGTTTCATAAATCTTTTGGATTTTGTCCCAAAACTTTTGGAGACAGACCCCTCCTTTGTTAGGTGGGGATTCTAATAGTGGATGTTGCCCCCATGGCAAAGGTCAGCTGCAAAACCAAACCTTCATGGGACTATTTTCTGAGAGGCCTTCACCATTCCCGAATGGTTGCCTGACTGCAGTACTCTGGAATCAGTTTGAGACGTGCTTATCTTAGCACCCCAAGGCCCAGACAATCCATCACATAAGGCAGGTGGGTGCGGAAGTTCATAACCAGAGGCTATTTCATTCCCTTTTTGTTTCATCCCCTGCCATCAAAAAAGTTACCAAATGTTCCGCCCTCTCAAAGGCAAGCAGCATTTTTTGTCTTTCAGCAACTTTTCATTTTTAAGTCATCAAAGAGGCCCTGCTAGACAAGCATGCATCTGGAATTTACTCAGAATTCATTGTGGTGCCAAGAAGAATGATGAGCTCAGGCCAATTTTAGGCCTCAGTCATGTGATTCAGTATGGTGAACAAAGTTCTCGATGGTCACATTTCAGCCCATTTTCCCATTGTTGAGAGTGAATGATTGGATGTACTCAACAGACCTTCATGATGCATACTACCAAATCAAGATGGACTGGCAATGCAGAATGTTTCTTCACTTTCTGCTGAGAGACCATCACTTACAGTTCAGAGCCCTTTCCTTTGGTCTCACCGTAGCCCCTGAGAATTCAAGTGTATAGCAATGGTCACAGCTGGTCTCAGACTACAGGAGTTCAGGTGTTAACATGTCCAGATGACTGGCCCTTTTCTGCCTCTAGCAGGGATATACTCATCCATGCCCGAAACTTCTTGCTTCATCTTTGCTCATGACTAGGTATCACAGTGAACTCTTACAAGTCCAAGTTTCTCCCTGTCCAAACAATACTTTTCGTAGGCGCATACTGGGACACAACTTTTAAGATAGTTAATTTCCAACACCACAGACAGTCAACACTCAAAAAACATGCATTAGACTGGAAAGTCAGGGTCTTCTTTTTTACCCGTTCTGGCCTTAACAAGTGTGATTTCCCTTCCTATGGCCTCATTTGATACACCCCCTTTGGGTGCTGGATCCCAGCCCTGAAATCCATTCTCATTCATGTGGAATGCCTCATCTGGAAATATAAGCCCTCAAATTAACCACTTGGTTTCTCCACTTCCAATAATGGCTAGTCAGGCCAGGCTTTCTTCTCAAGTAGGACAGATCTTATGTTATCCTGAAAGAAACCCTGCCCTGACTTGCCTCCTAAACTTCTACAATTCAAATAGACAGTTACAATCCAGTAACAAAGCTCTGATAGAAAATATCCAGTGTAAAAACAGCTCTGGGGAATCTCTCTTCCCTCACGAAGTTGCAAAAATATGGAATAGCCTGCCTCCTGACCTCATACTACAAAAATGTACATCCACCTTCAAAAACCTACAAAAATCTTGTGTACACCAACCATTTATGTAACTGCAATGTACCTCCCTGAACTCTCACCCTGCTGAAGGGAGTTGCCTCCTAATGCTTTAGACAAACATATAATACTGTGTTCCACTCTTTGTTTGTACATAACTGTAAATATTGTCTATATGCCAGCTTTACTCCGTAGCATATCGCCTACTCCGAGGTGATCTCTGCCTAACATATAAAGCTATGTCAAACCCAGAGCTGTGGGACATGCTACACCTAAAGAAATCCCAATCCCTCCAAGCTACACGCTCTAGGGACTTAAACCTTGTCACCACTATAAACGGGACACACTGGAGGGATAGATTCCTGTCCCAGAGACTTCCTATACTCTGGAACAAACTACCCATCTATGTCAAGCAAAGTTCTTCATTAGCACTCTTCAAGAAAAATCTTGATGAGTGGATGGGAAATAGGAAATACACCCCGGGGATCACTTCTGTGTCTCTGCTGGACAGTGGCACAGGAAAATATCTTTCTTGGGTGGCGTAAGCTATGGAACCTTGCTGGCTAGGCTTACGTAAGCCCTTGGGCCGATAGCCTAGTACCTACCTATGTACTGTACTAATGCTCTGTAATTTAAAACACTCCACCTACACTTGTCTATAAAATGTATGATCATGTGCATGTAATTGATCTGCCTACTTAACCCTGTTAAATAATGTAGAAATAATCCAAAGCAAGTAAAATAAACTGTGCAGTTTAGCGCTTTCTCTTATTTATTTATTTATCGTGAAAGTCTGACTGGGCAAAAGCCCCTTTTCAACAGAAGCCTGGGGGCAAAAGCTCACCATTACATACTTTTTCAGAGGCATATTAGCATAAGTTAAAATGTATACTACTTTGCATTGTGCTATAGTTTAGCAGTTGCTCACCATATTACGTACGCTATACAGTATGCTAAAGTGACACATGTCTAAAGGACATTCAGTGTTTTATCACTATTTTTGTATAAAGTCACATTGAAATATTTAGTAAGGCAAATGCAAGTTTTGTCCAACCAATTATTCACTTGAGAAAGCATGAGGGTTTTATATATGTGTGTGTATGTATATATATATATATATATATATATATATATATATATATATATATATATATATATATATATATATATATATTTAGTTATGGTGTTGGAACAAGAGCAGGATTGGTTTGTTGATGGGTACTTTTTATTTGGGTTTTTAAAATACAAAGGAGAAGTTAGAAGACGAAGGGGGGCTTCTTAATGTCAGTGTTATAAGAGCAGGAATATTTTGTTGACAGGTATGCTTTCATGGTTGTTTCAAGTAGTAGACAATATGAAATATGTCTGATGCTTGTTGAATGAGAGTTCTACAGTTAATGTATACGGAGTACAGGCAGTTGCCATTGATTTTTAGATTTTTTTTTTTGAGTAATCACGACATGTTGATTCAGTGAACACAGTTGTCTGTGAGGTGAGAGTAGTTTAATAATCTGGCAGGTGACAGAGCTTCTGTCAAAGCTGTAGAAGAGATTAGGTAGCTCAAGCCAGTTAAGGAACTGAGGTGCAGGGCAGTGATGTGTTTAGCTAATGTTGTTACCTGATAACTTTGCAGTCATATTACAGTTTGTTTTGCTGAGAGGACTGTAGGTTAGTAAAAATTTATGAGGCATACAGGATACTAGGGAGTAGATAGGCTTAAGCTTTGGTCTTAATGCATGGTCTAATAGAAAATTTATGAAGAAGTCCTAGTTATGATTGTGTTTTTTGTTGGATATGCTAATTAAATCTTAATCTGTGGTCAGTTATTATACCCAGTAGTTTTTGTGTGTTGTACTTTCGCAGTTCTAGTATTATTGACTGATAATATTTTTAAGACACAATAGTTTCTTTGCTGAGTTAAATGTGAAAATACCATTAGCATAGTTTTCTTTGGATTTAGAGGGCGGCCACAGTGGTGCAGCGGTTAGCGTTGTTGCCTCACAGAAAGAGGTTCTCCGGTTCGATCATCGGCTGGGGTGCCTTCTGTGTGGAGTCTGCCTGTCCTCCCTGTGGTCACGTGGGTTTCCTCCAGGTGCTCCGGTTTCCTCCCACATCCCAAAGAAATGCTGTAGGTCGATTGGACACACTAAATTTGGCCCTAGGTGTGAGTGCTTGCTTGTGTGTGCCTTCTGTGGAAGGTTGGGCGCAGGGCTGGCAACTCGACACTGTAAAACCCCACTGCCAATCATGAGCGGACAGGTGATCTGCTGTGGCGACCCCTAAAAGGAAAAAAGCCGAAAGATGAAGATTAATAGCCTATTAACTTTTCTACATGTGTTTCCTAAAGTTTGTCACCTTGATTGTTATAAATTGTTCATAACTCTGTAACTGTTTGGAGCTTATCTCGCCAGGACTCTGCTGAAAATGGACACTAGCTGTCCAGCAGGACTATCCTGGTAAGTAAATGTTAAATGAATACGTAGTCCACATTTTTAAGTCATCCCATATCATCTACCAGAAAGATTTACAAAAGCAAGTGAAACAGGTTTTCTGTTAGGGCTTTTGATGAATCTGGGTCCTTTTTCAGCTCCTCTTCCAGTTAGATTTTGTAGCTTCTCTTTTCATAATGGGGCTAGCGATTCCACTCTCAGAGTTCAGTTAACCACTATTTCAAGTTTTCTTATTGGAGAAAAAACATCCCTCATCACCTCTCTTAGGTTTTCCAAAGCCTTTTTAAGGGGTACTTTCCTTCTCCGACCGCGGTGGTGGTACTGCGGTAGTGTTGTCGCCTCACAGTAAGACAGTGTCCTGTTCGATTCTCAGCTAGAGCGTCTTCTCTGTGGAGACGTGCGTGAATGGGCGTACCTTCGTTGAAGGTTGTGCATCAGAGCTGGCAACTCTGCACGTAAAAATCTACTGCCAGTCATTAGCGGACCGGAGATGTCCTTCAAGGATGCATCTGCAGTCCTTACAAATGGGTTGTCCTGTCGTCAGGCAGCCCTTCGGTCGGCCGGATTCCAAAGTCTGGGTCTGGCTTCGGCTGGTGTCGCACTTCACCCGATGTCATTGCGGCAGTTATTCGGGTATAAAGGCATCAGCCGACGCCATTTTCCCCAGTCTTTCTTGCCGCGTGGCGCCCGAAGCAGAAGCTGTTCGCAAGTGCCGGTCGGTCAGATCCAGAGATTACTACTACCGAATACTACTTCGAAGACTTCTATAAAGCTAAGTAGCCCGTTGGGGACTCTTTCTTGCCTCAGCCGATGTCAGAGAAAGTTAATAACTGTTTATCTTGTGGGAAACAAATACCTCATAAAGATTTCCACTCCTATTGCATACATTGTTTAGGCCCAGACCACGACGTAGCAGCTTGTCTAGCCTGTGCTTCTTTTAACCGACGGACGCTTAGACGTCGCTCAGACTTTGCTGAACAGATTTTCGGCTCCGATTTTGCCTACATTATGCCGTCGGATCCTCCGACTACGCAAATAACTAAAAAACGCAAAGAAAAGGACCGACACTCGCAGTCCGCGGTTTCGGCTGAAGCCGCTGTTAAGCAATCCACGAGTGTCTCGGTTTCGGCCGAAACCGAGCAAGCTGTTCTTTCTTCAGCCGATAACTTGCCTTCTACCGAGGCCTCTTCTATTCTGGTAGAAACGGCTTCTGAAATCCAGCCTTCTGCTGCGATTTCACAGGATTTATCAGACACCTTTCCACTAGATATTTCTACCCCTGCACGTGGAGCTGCTAGGCCTCCTCCAGCTATGTCTATTAAGGCCTTTGCCAGGGCTAAAGCAGCCAAAACTTCCAAACCTGTGCCTGCCAAGCCCCCCTCTCACAGGCCCAGCACCAGCTCCCATATGCTTTCTTTGGCACAGGATCTCATCACTTTAATCCGTGGATCCCAGCCTCATCCAGACAGGGCCTCACTCCCTCCTCCAGAAAAGAGGCCTAGAGCAGAGCCCCCTGAGCCAGTAGCCACAGATGATTCTTCTGATGATTCAGAACATACAGATCCTCCTAAGGCTTCTTATTCTCCTTACGAAGACTCCGATGCTGAGGAGTCCATCCCTTCAGCCTCTCCTCCTGAGGAATTTTCCTTTGGGGAAACCTTGCATGCTATGAGGGAGCAATTTCAGTGGCAGGGCCAAGATTTCTCAGACTCAAGAAAAAGGCTTAGGACCTTTCTACACTTACCACAGCATAGGCCTTTAGCCATTCCTCCAGTTCTATCTGTTGTTGATGATGCATTTAATGATGCTTGCACTACTCCTGATACTTTACCTCCGGCTCCTGCTAAACCAGATAGGTACTACAGGGTCCCGGACACTCATCACCACTTATATAAGGCCCCTTTTGCAGATCCAGAGACTATCTCCCAGGGCCCTAAAGCTGTTGCAGCTACTTCTTCTAAAAACCCCCTCCCCTCTGAAAGGGAATCCAGGTCCTTAGAGAGATGGGGTAAAAAAGTTTACACCTCTGCTACTTTGTCAGCTAGAGCTTTGAACTGCCAATTTCATATGATTCAATATCAAGAGTTTATGCTTGACCAGTTGACTAAAAAGCTGTCCTCTGAAGAATCTTTAGATAAAAAGTATGTTCAAGAAATGTTACATAACATACAGCAGGTTAGTAACCATTCTTTAAAATGTGGCTATGATGCACTGGAGGCTTCCTTTAGATGAGCCATGACTGGCACAGTTATCAGGAGGCACGCATGGTTGAAAGAACAGGCATTACCAGACCAGGTCAAATCTAAACTTTTGGATGCACCTATGGACAAGGTCAATTTATTTGGTGCCCCCGCACAGCAGGTTCTGAAAAAGATGGAAGAAAAAGCGAAATCTGTGCAAACAGTAAAAGATTTCTTACAAGTTCAACCTCCAAGGTTTAGCAGGAATTGGCCCTCCAAGAATTGGTCCTTTCCGGAGTCCTCTAAGGCACAAAGAGGCAGGAATAGGCGCTCTAGAGGCAGAAACCAATCCAGAGGTGCCTACAGGGGTCGCCAGTGGCAGGGTAACAACCAACGAGGCACGGATACAGCCACCACCACTACAACAACTCAATCACAGTGACTTGGCGGTGACACCGACTACCAGGGAACAACTAGAAGCACCCTTAGGCGGAAAGCTAACATTATTTTCAAAAAACTGGCACTGCATTACAAGAGAAAAATGGATTTTGCAGACTATAGACAAAGGTTACAGGTTCCATTTCCATACACTACCAGGAAAGAAAGGAACGCCAAACCTACCACCTTCTCAAAGGGCAGAAGCTCTAAAACAAATATCTCAATTATTAAGAATGTGTGCTGTGGAAAAGGTACCATTTATGGAGCAAGGGAAGGGATTTTACTCCAGGCTCTTCCTGGTACCAAGAAAAGAAAACAAATGGAGGCCTATTCTAGATCTGTCCGCTCTAAACACATTCCTCATTGTTCCAAAATTCAAAATGCTGACTCTACAGCAGCTTCTTCCCATGCTGGGCAAGGAGTCTTTGCTGGTAACTCTAGATCTCAAGGAGGCATACCTGCACGTCCCCATAAGACCAATTTGCAGAAGATACCTCAGATTTCTTGCAGGATCAGAGCATTATCAATTCTCAGCATTGCCCTTTGGCTTATCTACTGCGCCCAGAGTGTTCACGAAATGCCTGGCATCAGTAATCGCTCATTGCAGACTTCAGGGAATTCAAATCTATCCCTACCTGGACGACTGCCTGATACAAGCGGACAACAAAACAAATTAACAGAAGACTTACAAAGAGTCATCTACCTGCTACAAGCCCTGGGATACACAGTCAATACAAAAAGTCAAGGCTGATTCCATCCCAAATAATAACCTTTCTGGGTGCAGAACTGGACACATCAAAACAAATGGCATTTCTAACTGCAGAAAAGAAAGAACAACTTCCTCTCTATTTCTTGGCATTAACAAAGCAGAGCCATCTAACTGCAAGAAAAGTGCTACAAGCTCTAGGCTTCATGGCATCCTGCATAATTCTGGTCCCTCATGCCAGGCTTCATATGAGAAAGCTACAGTGGTACCTAAAGAATTTGTGGTCTCAGCACAAGCACAGCCTGGAAACCAAAATTCCAATGATCCCATGCCTGAAGCAAGAGTTCTTATGGTGGGCTCAGGCCTGTCAATCAAACACAGGACTGCCCTTCAGCAAAAGTCAACCAAGACAAACTATCACGACAGATGCCTCAGACCTCGGTTGGGGGGGCACACATGATGGACAAGTGCATTCAAGGCCTATGGACTTAAGACCAACTGCATCTGCACATAAATCTAAAAGAAATTATGGCAGTAAAATTGGCAATCCAGGCATTCAGACCTCTTCTCCACGAAGGCCAGCTGTTGATAAGGACAGACAACACCACAGTTATGTGGTACATCAACAAACAGGGAGGCACCCACTCATACCCCCTATGCCGGCTGGCACTAGACCTATGGGATGTGGCTCTGAGTTACAACCTTCAGTTACAGGCAATTTATGTACCAGGGAAGGAAAACATTCTAGCAGACATGTTAAGCAGAACTACAACAGATGCCCACGAATGGATGCTGCATCCGGACATCTTCAAAACCATCACAAGAAAATGGGGATTACCACAAATAGACTTGTTTGCATCCCCATACAATCACCAGATGAAGAAATTCTGCACAAGGACTTACCACCCACTTGCTTGGAAGGTGGACTCCCTATCCTTCAGTTGGAAAAGCCTGACAGCATACGCATTCCCACCACTTCCTTTGATGCACAAGGTGCTTCTCAAGATCAAAGAGGAACGTCCAAGGATCATTCTGATAGCCCCAGACTGGCCAAGACAACATTGGTACCCACTGCTGAGGAGCATGTCCCGGGAACAAATATGGAAACTACCCCTGATCCCATTACTGCTGACACAGAACAACTACAACATTCTGCATCCAAACCTAAAAACTCTGCAGCTAACTGCCTGGAACATTGCATGACAGAAATTAACCCAGATTTATCCCAAAGGGTTAGGGACATAATCCTGGAGGCTCGTAGACCTTCAACAAGAAAGAATTATGCAGCAAAATGGAAAAGATACCTCATCTGGAGTGCTGCAAAGGGGCAAGATGTGACACTGGTGAACATAGCCAACATCCTGGAGTACTTGGCTGAGCTCTACCACACAGGCCTGTCCAATTCCTCCATCAAGATACATGCATCAGCTATTTCAGCACAATACAGCTTGGATCCTCCTGTCTTCTCGCATCCTCTGCTCAGACAGTTTCTGAGGGGAATTAAAAATGTAAAACCTCCCAGGAAACCTCCATTGCCAGCATGGGACTTGAACTTTGTGCTAGAAAAACTGACTCTTCCTCCTTTCGAGCCAGCAGCTACAGCAGAATTGCAATACTTATCCTGGAAGACTGCTTTCCTGCTGGCAATAACTTCAGCAAGAAGGGTCTCTGAACTACAGGCATTAATGGCAGTACAACCCTTCCTGATCTTCCATCAAGATAGAGTGTCCATGAGAACAAATCCTACATTTATGCCTAAGGTGGTATCCAGAGTCTCTTTAAATCAGGCTATCCACCTTCCTACATTCTTCCCCAATCCACAGAACGGGGGAAAAGCTCTTGCATACCTTGGATGTACACAGGCAATTACGCTACTACCTGGACAGAACAAAAAACAATAGAAAAACTGACCAGCTTCTGGTAGCTTATGCAACAGGAAAAGAAGGAAAACCAATTTCTAAACAGACAATCTCCAAATGGATAGGAAATTGCATTAGACTTTGTTACTCCTACCATGGAAAGAAAACTCCAGAGAACATCAGGCCTCACTCCACAAGGGCCACAGCCACTACCACAGCTTTCTTACGAGGAGTGGCTACCAAGGACATTATAGAGGCTGCTACTTGGACCTCCGTGCATACATTTGCCAAACATTATAACTTACCTCTATACTCTAGATCCCGTGCTGGCTTTGCCACTGCTGTTTTGCAAGGGATCCTGACTACACCATAATCTATTCTCATTTCCTCCTCCCCTAGTTTAGCTATGGTATTCTACCCATTTGTAAGGACTGCAGATGCATCCTTGAAGGACATAGTACAGTTTTGTACCTACCATAAATGTAGATGTCCGAGAGGAATGCATCTGTAGTCAGGATTACCCACCCTCCTTCCCGTCTGAGGTACTCCTAGGGTACTTACCAATCTACAGCTAGCTTGGGGGGGATCTATTATGGTGTATTTCTTTGTATATATGTACATACATGTTTATTTTGTGTGTTTGCTCTCTACTATTTGGAAACTTTGGCATTTATCCAAATTTAGCCTACCAAGAGGGCACCTGGCATCTGGGGCAAGAAACACTGAGGAAAATGGCGTCGTCTGATGCCTTTATACCCGAATAACTGCCGCAGTGACGTCGGGTGAAATGCGACACCAGCCGAAGCCAGACCCAGACTTTGGAATCCGGCCGACCGAAGGGCTGCCTGACGACAGGACAACCCATTTGTAAGGACTGCAGATGCATTCCTCTCGGACATCTACATTTATGGTAGGTACAAAACTGTACTTTCTGCTGTGGCGACCCCTAACCGGGAAAAGCTGAAAGACACAACAACTTTTCTTCTCAGACCTCACCTGAGAGAGTCTGCTCCTCATTGGTACTTTACTGTTGCATTGCAAGCTTTAACCAAACTCCCTTTGAACCTGCAGCCAAGGTGGATATCAAGTTTGACTTGAAAAATGTTTTTTGTAGCAGTCACTTCTGCCAGGAGGATTTCAGAGCTTCAGGCTTTTTCCCCTCAAACCTCTGTACCTTATTTTTTTTTGCAAGGATGGGGGTATCCTTTTGAACAAATTCCGTAGGTATGTACCAAGACTTCCATTAGTCAAACTATTAATCTACCTGTTTTCTTTACTTAATTTTTCCAACAAAGGGGAACATATGCCTGCATTTGTTAGACCTCTTTTGTCAGCTCCATTTTTGCATTCACTTTACTAAAGACATTAAAAAGTCTAATCAACTCGTGTTTCTTTCTCACCAACCAAACCTGGACAGGGAGTCTCTAAAGTGACCTTTTCAAGTTGGTCGCCTTGCTGCATCTCACGTGTATACAGAGAGACTGGTCTGACTTTACCCAAGCTCCTCAAGGCTCAGAGTAGATATGTAGCTACTTCTACTGCTTTTGTTTCAGGGGCCTCCACTGATTACTTTTTATTATAGCTACTTGGTTCAGTGTTCATACCTTCATTTCCCATCATAAACTGGATTTGTTATGTAAAGACAGAGCAGCATTTCCTTCAGACATCCTGCAGAATATCCTTCCATGAGACCACTAAAGGGTTTCATTAGAGGGGGACTTTATCCTATGTGTTGAGGGAATGGATGACAGACATCACATCAGAAACAAAAGTTGTGTACTGACCATAATGTTAGATTTTGTTGTCAGTTTCTATCCTTCCTCAGCTACCCGTCCTCCTTTTTCCCCTTTCATAGTGTTGGGCTCACTACTATTACTACTACTGGTACAACCAGGTGGATCCTCTCCTAGGTCTGTCCTAGGTCTATCTTTGTGTGCTTACAGCTGCAGATCAGCATACGAGTTAAGCATTTTGTTAATGAGATTCTGTCTTTGTCCTTTGCTTCTGGGGCAAACTCAATCCAAGGTAATGTCTGGGTCTACAGGGAGTTAGGGGTAAGCGGAGGAGCCTGACCTTTGAATCCAAAATCTTGAGTGGCTGAAGTCAGATTTGAGGTCAGATCCAAATGCCCGTCCATTGAAGAACAGAAGCCGGCAACACAGATCTATCGCTATGGTAAGTATATAACATTTAGGCTCAATAGTGAGGCACACTGATGTCCCACTCACTAGGTTGAATAAGGAGAAGGCAACAGTCAGAGGTCTATCAGGTGCCAGAATCCGACACGCAATCAGGTCACTCCAGAAGTACAAGTGCGACTCTGCCACTGTCCGTGCGGGTGTGAATGACCTAAGACGCACCTCCCTGGACTGTATGAAAGAAGACGTGGAGGATTTCTCGGATTATGTGGCCCAGGCAGGTTTCAACCTAGTCCTGAGCAGTATCCTACCACTGCCCAGAGTGATACCACAGTACAAGCAGAAAATGATTGACTTCAGCCATTGGCTAAGTTTCTGGTCATTCTAACAGGATCTAGTATCTGTCTGCTTGGGATGACATGATTGACAGACCTTGATGTTTCCCAGAGACTGCCTGCATCTGTCCACCCCTAGGTTTCCGGATACTGGCTAAGGCTCTTGCCACCCCTATAGTGCCTTTTTAGGCAATATTCCAAAGATCAAATTACCACTGTAACAGTTATAAATAAATGTAATCTGAGGGTCATGCTGCTCAACGCTAGAAGTCTAAATCTCAAGATGCACTTGCTCAAAGCACTCCTCAAAATGGAGAACATCGACATTTGTGCTGTAATGGAGACCTGGTTTAAAGCAGCAGAAAGCACCCCTGCACTACCAGGCTATAACTCATTCCACACCTTTTGGCCCCAGAACATGGACTGAAGCTCCAAAGGCGGTGGTGTCTCCATATACATAAAGGATATGCACACCTCCAGACTAGTAGCCCAGCATAACACATCTGTGATACTTCACTAACATTTGATAAAATGACGATTCAGGTCGTAGCCTGCTATAGGTCCCCAACCATGTCCCAAGACACTTTCTACATTCCTAAGCATCCTGGAAACTATTAGGGTCCAACCCAACGCTCTCATACTAGGTGACTTCAACTACTCCTCCATCAACTGGGAAAACTACTCGTGCACCAATACACTGGCCCAACGCCTCCTGGAATTCAGAAATTCCAATGCCTTCGACCAGCTCATTCTTAACTCCACTAGAGGAAGCAACGTCCTTGACCTGGTTATTACTAATATGGGCAACCGTTGCTTTACACCAATAGTCAATTCCTCCGTGGTTAAATCCGACCACAAACTTATCACCATGGAAATCCACATATCACCCACACCTCCCGCACAGATAACCACCAGGAAAAACTTTTCCAAAGTTGACTTTGGACTCCTAAAAACAGAGGTGGCTAACTTCACGGCACCCATGTCAATGGAAAATAGATGCATGACTGCCGAATCATACACCAATGCACTGTACGAACACGTACATAAATGCATGGAACTAGCCATACCCAACAGAACCTATTTCCTCCAAAAAAAAGGAAGGCAGTCTGGTGGTGATCCCCTACCGTTAATAAACTCTACAATAGAAAGAAAAAACTGTTTCAGAAAAAGGTGAAGTTCCAAGACTGGAAAAACTCCCTTATTAGCCTCAACAAAAAGTTGAGATCCCTCATCAAAACCTCTAAATCCAGCTATGAAGGCAGAATTGTAGCACACAGTAAAAACAACCACAAAGCCTTCTGTAGTTATATCAAAAATCTCCATGGCAATACCCAAGTTTGCTCTGAGTTACTGCACAATGGTACCTCCTATACTGAGGCAACAGATATTGCCAAACATACTGACTGACAGATTCGGTGACAACTTTACCCCCTCCCCAAAGGACCAATCACAATACCAGAGGAATGCCAGGCAACTCAGCATCACTGCAACACAGATTAAAGCTGCATTGTCCAAGGCCAAAAATACAGCTTCCATGGGACCCGACAGTATCCCTGGATGTCTTGTAAATGAACTACAAAGTGAACTGGCACTACATCTGTGTGCCCTGTTCAATCACAGGCTCACCTTAGGCTTTGTCCCTACCAAATGGTGCACTGCTGCAGTCATCCCTCTCCATAAAGGAGGAGTGATTACAGACCCTGGGAATTATCGCCCCATTAGCCTGACAAGTCTGATACGTAAGGCTGTGGAGCGCATCATCATAGACTTAATTAACAAGGACATAGGGAATCTCCAAACTGTAAATCCCACTCAATTTGGTTTTCTGAAAGGTAGATCATGCCTGCTCAACCTGGTTGATGCCTTTGAGCCAGTCACCAGAGCTGTGGATGAGGACAAGGCAATTAATACAGCCTACCTCGATCTAGCCAAGGCCTTTGATACCATTCCCCACTCGGGAATTATTGATAATCGCCAAACTAGGCATCAACCCCTATATCACTAGGTGGGTTGCAAATTGGCTCACAGGTAGAACCCACAGTGTGAAAGTAGCAGACTCCAAGTCAGACTGCCAACCAGTCACGAGTGGAGTCCCACAGGGATCAGTCCTGGGTCCTCTCCTGTTCACCATATTGGCTTCCTTTTTTAGGAGGAGAGTGTCTTGGTTCTATTGGGTATGTCTAGTTCCATGCATTTATGTACGTGTTTGTACAGTGCATTGGTGTATGTTTCGGCAGTCATGCAGCTATTTTCCATTGGCATGGGTGCCATGAAGTTAGCCACCTTTGTCTTCAGGAGCCCAAAGTAGTCCGCTATGGAGAAGTTTTTCAAGGTGGTCACTTTTGCGGTGGGTGTGGGTTAAATGTAGATTTCTATTGTGATTAGTTTGTGACCTGATCTAACCATGGAGGAATTGACTGTTGTAGAGCAATGGTCGCCCATGTTAGTGATAACCAGGTCAAGGATGTTGCTTCCTGTAGTAGGGGTTAGGATGAGGTGGTCCAGGGCATTGGAACTGATGAATTCCAGGAAGTGTTGGGCCAGTTCATTGGTGCAAAAGTAGTTTTCCCAGTTGATAAAGAAGCAGTTGAAGTCTCCCAGTATGAGAGTATTGGGCTGAACCTTGATAGCTTCCAGGGTGCTTAGGAACGTGGAGTGGGAGTCTAAGGACATGTTTTGGGTCCTATAACACTCTATGACCTGAAGCGCTGTCTTACCCACTGATAATTGTACCTGAAGTATTTCAGATGCATTATGCTGGGCTACTAGTCTAGAGATCTGTAGATCCTTGATGAATATGGATGGAGACACCACCGCTTTTGGAGCTTCCGGCCATGTTCAGGGGCCGAAAGGTGTGGAATGAGTTGTAGCCTGGAAATGCAGGAGTGCTTTCTGCCGCTTTAAACCAGGTCTCAGTTACAGCACAAATATCGACGTTCTCCATTTTGAGGAGCACTTCGAGTGTGTGCATCTTGAGATTCAGACTTCTAGCATTGAGCAGCATGACCCTCAGATTGTATTTGTTTATAGTTGTTACGGTGGGATTTTGCTCTGTGGAACACCGCCTAAAAAGGCACTATATGGGTGGCAAGAGCCTTAGCCAGCACCCGGAATCCCTGGGGTGACAGATTCAGGCCATCTAGCAAAGAATCGATGTTTATCAATCATGTCATCCCATGCAGACAAACACTGGATCTCCTTAGAATAACACCAGAAGCTTAGCCAATTGTTAAGGTCAATCATTTTCTGCTTGTACTGCGGTATCATTCTGGGTGATGGTAGGATACTGTTCGGGGCTAAGGTCATACCTGCCTGGGCCACATAATCTGAGAGCTCCATCATGTCTCTCTTCATGTAGTCCAGGGAGTTGCATCTCTGGTCATTCACACCCACATGGACAATGACTGAGTTAATACTTGTACTTGCTGTGGAGTGACATGAGAGCATGTGTTATATGGCAAATCCTGGCACCTGATACACTAATTGGCTGTCACCTTCTGTTTGTTCAACCTAATGAGTGGGACATCTGTGTGCCTCACTATTGAGCTTCCTATGATTAGTATGTTGGGCAAGCCTTAAGGGCTTAGGTTGAGTGGCACACTGTGAAGGTGAGCTGTCTGTCCTGTGGTGGGTGGTGTGTTGTAGTGGTTGATTGCGTTTCTGCCTTGGAGGTCTCTGCTGTTTGGGTAAATTTCTATTGAGAGCCTCTGTGAAGGTGTGTAGTTTGTGTTGCTGTGTGTGAGCTGTGCTGGTGGGTGTTCTGGAGGACTGTGTGTTCCATGTGGTGTGGTGCAAGTGTTGACCTTCTCTTTACCAGCTAGTTTGGCCTTGGCTGGAGAGTGCATAGCTTCCAATTTGGTGATGTAAGTGCATCTCTCACAAGTCTGAGTGTTGGGAGGTAAGAGGAGAGGGTTGCTGTGTACATGAGGCAGTTGCTACACTGCCTCATAATGCCGAAGTGCACCACGTTAGCAGGAGAAAGCACAGGAAACTGCCCTTTAATCATACCAGGAGGGGTGGTCATAACTAAGTACTGGTGCTGTTACTGTGTAAAATAGCTAGTGCTGATAGTAGCTAGGTGTGCTACAGTAATTGCTACAAAAACGTGTTGAAGTGCAGAGCAGTTAAATGATTAGAAGTGCAAGAGAGAAAAGAACTGGCAAAATCTAGGAAAATTTGAAGAGCAGACTTTCTGGCATCTGAAATAGTTTGCCTCAGCTGCGATTCGGGGAGCTTAAACAAGTGCAAACATGGGTTTTTAAACCAGATATTTGAAAGGGATAAAAAAACTGCCCAAACGGCCAATAAACTACAGTTTCTGGGCCAGAAGCCACTCCTGTTGTGGTAGATGGGCTACCTAGAGCTTACCACTCCCACTGATAAGCTAGAAGGCTTCACTCCAACACAGAAAGGCTTGGGGGGGACTCAGAAACTTCCAAACACTGTAGGATACAGCAACTCTGTATCTGGACTACACTAGTCACAGGAAAGGCAGAGAACAAAGTAAAAACTACTTAATGCAGGAAAAAATAAGCTAAAAATGCAATAAATACAGTACAGAATGCAGTGCAGGCTAGCACACTTGAGTGTGTAGCAGTATTAACACAAATACAGTTTAAATAAATGCAGTTTAGTTAAAAACGACTAAAAAGTGCAGAATGCAGTAAATAAGCAAAAATCAAAATGGAGGCACTTAGAGTAACTCTTGCTCCCTCTAGTTGCTCTTGCAGTTAGCAAGACACCAATTCTGGATCCGTGGAGCTTAAAGTTTTGTTTTTATGATTCACTCTTACGAGTCATTTATATATATATATATGTATATGTGTATATATATATATATATATATATTTATGTATGTATATATATATATATATATATATATATATATATTTATGTATGTGTGTGTGTGTGTGTGTGTATATATATATATATATATATATATATATATATATATATATATATATATATATATATATATATATATATATATATATATCTATATATATATAAAGTACCAAAAATTGCGCAAAAAAGAACTTGTAAATCAATACATTTAATAAACTTTTACCAAAACTAAGGCCAGGACTGCAAATTCGTCTTTTAGCGCTTTCGTTCCTTTATTCAGTGTCAGGGAACTTCATCAGAAGTAATAAAAAGTCGCAACAGAATGCCTAGTTTAAGTAATAAAATTTGTTTAACAGTAATTATTGGCAACCAATTAGAAGTCAG